>NW_025333566.1:0-13727 GCF_019186645.2 Phyllostomus hastatus
AAAATAAAATATTTCTTCACAGCCAGAGAAAATAGTATCAAAATAAAAAGAGAACCAACTGTACAGGAAAACATATTTGCCAATGATACCTCAGACAAATGTTTAATCTCCAAAATATACAAAGAAGTTACATGACTCCACTCTAAGAAGACAAGCAACCCAATTAAAAAATGGGCAAAGGAATTGAACAGAAACTTCTCCAAGGAGGACATACAGAGGATCCAGAAACACAAGAAAAGATGCTCAATATCACTAGCTATCAGAGAGATGCAAATTAAAACCACAATGAGATACCACTTCACACCAGTCAAAATGGCCATCATAAACAAAGCAACAAACAACAAGTGTTGGAGAGGTTGTGGTGAAAATGGGACCTTAGTACACTACTGGTGGAATTGAAGACTGGTACAACCACTCTGGAAAACTTTATTGAATTTTCTGAGGAAACTGAAAATGGATCTTCCTTTTAAACCAGCAATTCCACTGCTTGGATTATATCCTAAGAACCCTAAAACACCAGTCCAAAAGAACCTATGCACCCCAATGTTCATAGCAGCACAATTTACAATAGCCAAATGTTTGAAGCAACCTAGGAGCCCATCAATAAATGAATGGATCAAAAAACTATGGTACATTTATATAATGGACTTCTAAGCAGCAAAAAGAAAGAAGCAGCTCCTACCCTTTGCAACAGCATGGATGCAACTGGAAAGTAGTATGCTATGCGAAATAAGCCAGGCAGTGAGAGACAAATACCCTATGATCTCACCTTTAACAGGAACCTAAACAACAAAACAAAGAGACAAGCAAAATATAACCAAAGACACTGAAATAAAGAACAGACTGACAGAGTTCAGAGGGGAGAGGAGAAGGAATTTCAGGGGAAAAGGGGAAGGGTTTACAGGAACGAGTATAAAGGACACATGGATAAAAACTAGAAGCGGTTGGAAATGGGAGGGAGGAGGAGAGGGCAGGGTGGGTGGGTTGGGATTGGAGTAAAATATAGAAAATTGCACTGCAAAATGATTTAAATATAATTAAAAACACTTTTTGTATCACTGGAATTCCTGTAAAATTCATCAAGAATTGCTTTGGGGCCAAAAACATATTTTGTCTTGCTATAGTACTTTATGTACATTTAAAAGATTTGTGTTGTTCTTTTGGAAATGCAGAGTGTTCTAATGAAGAAAAAACAAAACAAAACACAGTTTTCCTTCTTTTCTCAGGATAAGCATTACTAGTATGTTTTCCATCCTGTATGACCCCTTTAGTCAGAGTAATATGACCACACTCACCATCGCACTAAAATCAGACACTCCTGGTCAGAAAATTATAGGATTTTCCACCAGAACCAGCAGTTCTCTGGGACACCGGCAGGCCATTAATGGATATGGTAACGTATTGAATTGAGGGTCATACAGTACTAAACTGCATTAAATACAAATTTGAGAGAAAGATTACAAATATAATGTGTCAAAGAGTCATCTAGAATTTATGGGAGTATCATAATCTTAATTTTTGACAGAAATCTCAGAAATTTTCTAATCATGTTGAAGCCGTACAAAATGGTTCCAAGTCAAATGGAGTGGTCAAACATTAAGAACACAACCAGAGAAATATGTAGAAAAGAGACCTGGTCCCCACCCAGCAACCTCCTCATGGCTGCTCAACACAAGTCTCCACCACTACCAGGCCTGTATTCAGATGCAGCCCATCGCAGGACGTGCTCCGCTCAGACTCCCACCCCTGCAGGCTTTAATAAAGCACTCATGCAACTTTTCTGAGACTCGGGAGGTAGTTATAGATCTCAGAATCTCATGCAAATCATCTGTCTTGTGTTTCTACTGCGATACTGATCCTCTGAGTTCACATTCCTGGACACGTGAAGCCCAAGGGTCACTACTTTGGTTGAAATACTCGCTGCAGAACCTCCGGCAACGGTAAGTGCAGACTACATGTGAGACAGCTCCAAACCCTGACCTGTCACCTGCTGGGCAGTGGGCCCATTGCCATGCAATCACTGAGGCCCTCCTGGCCTAGGTTTCTCCACTGTTCTTTTGTGAATTTTCTGCTGAGAGACATTTCCTGGGAAACCAGTCCACCCCTCACCATTTAAAGTCACAAGTCAAGTAGAGCAAACAATCTGTGTGCCTCAATTTTCCTGGACCAAGGATCCCAAATTGCTCCCCAGGGTGCAGATGTGCTGAATCGCCCTTTGATATCCTCTGAGTTTAATAGCACACACCCTTCAGATAGAGAGATTTGTTTGGAGGAGTTCTGAAAGCAAGGGCAGTGGCAGCAAGACACATTATGGAAGCCAACTGGGGCTTTGATCTCTAAGGGTTCTGCATTCTTTATACACCTAAACTTTACCTCTTTGATTTGGAATTGGATCACCTGAGGAGATCTAAGAAATGACGTCAGCTGTGCTCCCTCATAGATTTACTAAACTTCACTGGGTGGTTCATCTTTGTGCAAAGAGGAATCCCAGGTGATGCTCAGTTGAATCCATTGATTAGAAGGAGCACTCTGGAATGCATCTGTGAGAGGGGAGAGCAGGCTTTATTGAGGTGAGATATTGAAATTCTCTCTTTTGTATGGGCTTCAGAAGGGTAGCCCATGTTCTTCTTGCTGTAGGAGTTTGTGGACCTCGGCTGGACGAGAGAACACATGAAGACAGAAAAAGAAACTCAGGGTTGTCTCCCGGTAGCAGTTTGTTACCCTGCTTCTTTGTGAGAAAGGAGATGAGAGGGTTAGAATTTCAGCATTTCCAGGTCCTTCTGTCAGTGATTGTGGTGGGTTTAGGCAAAAGGGCTGTGCCTTTGAGGACACATTCTCAAAATGCTAACTTGACTCCTCAGCATATGGTGGTCTGAGAACAGAACCCAGAGGAGGAGGAGGAGCAGGACCGGGAGGATATGGAAGCTTCTCTGGTAAAATATATGTCCTGGGTCAGAGGCTGTGCTTGCTTTTCCTCCTAATATGATTGGATTATGTATCATCAACCTTTATTTATTTTCTTTGGTGTTCTTTGAAATCGAGGTTGTTTTTTTTTCTACTTCATTCATTTTCTATTTATGAGTGTCAAGGGCAGTAGTTTCTGCTCATTGCTTTTATCTTTGTTTCAGGTCCTTCTGTGCATTGTCTTCATCTAAGCTTCCCCAGCTTAAGAATCTCTGCCTTTAATTAATAACCATCAAACATGGAACACACCTCCTCTTTGACAGATCAGCCTGGGAAGGCAGCTGTGTGCAATGTAATTTTGGGATGGTCTCAGGGGCTCAGGTATCAGTGGAGCAGGGATATATATGTTTAAGTTCATGTGACCACAGCATCACTTCCATATATCGGTGGTAAAAAAATGAAGATTTCCAGTGGGAATCACTCTGAACATTCTGTAAAAGAACAATCAATAGAATAGACTAACACAATTTGTAAGAAAGTGTTGCTATTTAAATGCCCAATTAGTGTACTGAACATGAGAGGTACATGTGGTTGACATTGGAAGAAATGAATGTTTACTTATGGTTATTTTCATATAGTAAATTTCTTATTTATGTATTTTGACAGTAGTGTCAAAAGAATAAGGACATGTCCTTCTGCATGCCTCAGTCACTGTGTTTATAAAACACACATGGTATCTTTGAGTGACAGACCCACCATATTTACAGAATCACAAAATAACCTTGATTTATATTGATATAAAATTTTATGTTCTATTTATTTCATTTCCACCAAGTTTCCATATGTACAAGTATGTGTGATGGTGTGTATAAAATGTTAACAATTGAGTTACTTTGTTCATTTACTCTTTTAAGATGTTTTCATTCTTCTCAATTAGAAAAAGAGCAATGGATATCCATGAGGTCTCTATGTGTATTTGGCTATGTTTTTTTTTGTTTTGTTTTTGAAAATCATAGCTGAAGTTTTGAGTAAAACTAAACGTCTATTTTTTTACTGTATGTTTCAGAAAATAGTCTCATATCAAGAATAATCTTTTAGTCAATGTAAATATAGTAAATTTTCAAATAAAATTTTTACTGCTATGTTTCTTATATCTTGAGAAATGTAAATTGTATACAATTTATTCAACTGAAAATCATGCGTGACTTATTTTCTATGTCTTCCTTTTTGTGCGACTGAGAAGTATGGAACATGGACCAGAGACCTTGAATTTATTAGTAAAGAGTGAGCTTGTCACTACTGGCCAAAATGAAGGCATACACAGACATCCTTTGCTTTCTTGCACAAACAAAAGAAGGATAACAACCAATTTGAAAACAAACAAACAAACAAAAAACAGCAGAAGTAGCAGAGAGTCAACTGTATGGAAGTCAGAAAACCCAGGAGTTAAAGAGGAAACATTCATCCATACTGATAGGAGGGGTAGAGATACTCAGTTAGTGTGTAGATGATGTGCAGCAAGGTGGTGGCTGGCATACCAGGTGTATGAGGCAGCGGCTGGTCAACAGGGGAGATGAGGTGACAGTTGGTGGACCAGGTGTTATTACATTCATGTCCACTTAAACCAGGAGAACAATGGGGAAAGGAGACAGACAGTGCAATATAGGGTTCCAGCATGGGAAACTGAGCCACAAAACCTCTGGCTATATAAACCTGTGAAAGTTACAGGAGCGGGAAGAAACTCAGAGTCTCACAGAAGAGTCTGTTGCAGGTCACCATGTGATTTGAGGAGGTACATAAGCCCACTCAGCACATAGTAATCACCAGCAAGGGCAATTTCCTTGAGGGTGTTGGGAGAATTGACTGGAAGCAGGTTGAGAGATGAGCAAGCAGGATTGTTCCCTCTCTGACCCCTGCCCTACAACAGTACCACAACCCAGCAAAGTAGGTTGCCCTGCCCTGGAAAATACCTAAGGATCCATCCCTTGGAATGTAACAGGTGAAATGAGACAAAGAAATATATCCCAAATGAAAGAACAGATCAACATTCCAGCAAAAGTTTCCTGAATTCTGTAGCTCAGGGGATTATGCGTCAGCCTGTGAACCACAAAGTTGCCAGTTCAATTCCCAGTCAGACCACCTGCCTGCTTTGCTGGCCAGATCCCCAGTATGGGGCACACTAGAGGGAACCACACATTGATGTTTCTCTTATTCTCTTTCTCCCTCCTCACCCACTCTGTGAAAATAAATAAACTTTTTTATTTAATGAAGTAAGCACTGTAGAGGTAGCCAACAAAGCAGATGCAGAGTTCACAGCACTGGCAATCAGGATAGTCACAAAAATTATTGAGTAGAACTACAAAATAAAGGAGAAAATGCAGGCTCTGCAAGGTGAAATACAGAAACATATACAGTGGGCCAACAGTGAAAGGAAGGAAACAGGGGCCCAAATCAAATCATTTGGAGCAGAAGGAAGAAATAAACATTCAACTAGAGTAGAATAAAGAAACAAGAATTGAAAAAAGAAATGAGTAGAAGCTGAGATAGCTCTGGGTCAACTTTCAATCTTTCCACATCCTAATTTTATAAGGGGCAGAAGGAGAAGAGGAAGAGCACAAAATGGAAAACTGTTTTGAAAAACAGTGAAGGGAAATTTACTGAGTCTGGTGAAGGAAATGACATGCAAGTAACGGAAGCTCATAGAGTCTCAAAGAAGTTTGACCTATGGAGGAAAACACAAAGACACATCAAATTGCATTATGCAACTTAAAAGATAAGGAGAGAATCTTAAAAGAACAACACAAAAAGACTTACTTACAAAATGGTTCCCAGAATACTGGCATCTGATTTGTCAAAAGAAAACTTGCAGGCAAGAAGGGAATTGAAACAAGTATTCAACATTATATAAGACAGGGACCTACATCTAAGATTAACCTAACCAGTACACTATCACTTGGAATGGAAGGGCAAATCAAGTGCTTCCCACATAAGGTCAAGTTAAAGGAGTTCATCATCACCAAGCCCTTATATGAAATGTTCAAGGGACTTAGTCTCAAAAAAGAGGATGATCAAAAATATGAATAGTGAAATGTCAACAAACTCACAACATTAACAACTTACCTAGACAAACAAAACCAACAGAAAATCAAACAAAGCAAAAAACTAGAACAGGACCAAAATCACCAAAATGTGGATCATATGGAAGGTGATCACCTGGGTGGGGGTGAGGGAAGAATGGGGGAGAAGGTACAGCAAAGAAGAAGCATAAATGCTGGGGACTACATAGACAGGGGGGATTTGAAATAGTATAGGAAATTAGAAGTCATAGACATATTTGTATGATCCATGAGCATTAACTTAGTGGTGGAAGCATGGAGGAAGGAGGGGTGCAGACAGAGGGGGATAAGGCTGAAAAAAAAGGAGGGGGCAATTATAAGAGCATAATCAATAAAACATACTTAAAGAAGTGAGCTTTTGAAAAATGTGGAAAACAGGCCCCAGCCACAACTCCTGAATCAGAATTTTCATTTTAACAAAACTACTTTATTTGTTTCCTTAGTGAAACCTAAAGAAGTTACTTAAACTTACAACTCACCATGCCTTTTGCAGCTGAGAAGTATACACAGTTGTGTGTGAATGATACAACTATAATACTCAACAATCCATATGCCTGTGTGTGTTCCTTCATTTTAAAGTTTATTTTCCTGAAAAACAATGCCTTTGTGTTGAACTTGTGGACATGTATTACCCCCCTTGTTGATGTTACAAAATACATTACAAAGTGTCAGAGGGTCAAAGTGGCCTTACTGAATGATGCAGGATATCTCCTAGGTCAAAACCACTTGTAACACTTTTCGTGTTAGATGACAGTAAAACAGTGCTGTGTCTTGTTGGTAAATGTGCCTCATTTTTTTCTGCAGCTATCCTTGACCTTCAAGGATGTGTCAGTAGATTTCTCTCAGGAGGAGTGGGAATGTCTGGACCCAGGTGAAAGAAAATTGTACTTGGATGTGATGTTGGAGAACTACAGCAACCTGGTCTCCTTGGGTGAGGCTGACTGCCTTCACAGTTACCACTCCACCCACAGAACTTTGTTTTCTTTATTTAATATCTTTTGAGGACCCTACTTTGTTTTGTAGACTTTCAGATTCATGCTCATAATGGAGAACTTAGAGGTTATGTCGTGCAGAAAATAAAGACTTTGAGAACTATAGTAATTAGGAACTCATTGTGTGAAAATTTTGCCTGTTGTTCAAATTAAGGTGCTGTCAGCAATCAGGATTTTGGGGAAATGATCTTCTAGAATATTTTAATTTTCCTTCAGTGTTGTTACATGAGTACAATGTGAATTGAAAATGGTGAATCTATAAAAGTAATAATATTTATTTTGTACACAGGTCTTGTTGTTTCCTAAGCCTGTGGTGGTCATGTTTTTGGAGCAAATGAAGGAGTGCTGGATATTTGCAGAAATAACTCAATATCTGCCACCCCAGGTAGGTGGGATTGGAGATGCAGATGTCCCATGTGAGAAACCCAAAGGTGACAGAGCAAACCAGACCTTCAAGTGTGGTTTGGGAAACTGTGCTTCAATGGAAAGGATTTTGAAAAGCCCAGGTTTAACTCTTTTGCTGTCATAGAGAGCCAGCCTGTCTCCAACAGTGTCCCATGCTCCTACATGCTTTCAAAATTGTGTTTTTCCTCCACTGACCTCTGTTATTCTAATAGCAGCTTCAGCCAAAGCCCTCCCTCTCTAAAAATCAATAGATACAATCCTTTAAAAATAGTGCAGTGTATACAATTAAGTTATTTTTGGATTCCAGGGTCACCAAGTTCTGGCTCTTCTTGCTTTGCTTTGGAGACCTGGAAGATCTGCATGTTGCTGAGAAATTGAATTATAAGCCTTTTTTCCTTTACTTAAGTTTTGTTTTTCTGGAAAGAATGGATTTCATGAAGGAAGTGGTTGAAATCCTGGAATTTGACACAGAAATCCCAGGTACACTGAGTACAGCTGTCATGTTTGCTGACATAATTTTAACCCTCCACAAGCTGCAAGGAAGACCCTACAAAGCTTAGAATCATTGATGTTCTTATAGCACAAAGTTCCTGCCCAACCAGAGACAATCTACTTTTCTGTTTGACTTCAAAATGTCCCTGTGCTCATGCTACCGTATCGTACTTTCTGGATCCATTGATTTAATGATGAGAACTTAAGTGTGTTTGTTTGTTTGTTTGTTTGTTTGTTTGTGTTCAGGATTGGGCTATTGTAAACTGTGCTGCTATAAACATTGGGGTGCATAGGTTTTTTTCAAATTTGTGAGTCAGGGTTCATAGAGTAGAAGGGGCTCCTAACCTTTGGGACAGCGTTATGATAATGAAATAAGACAGGCAGTGAAATACAAGTACCATATAATCTCACCTATAAGATGAAACTAATAAAAACAAGAAAGCAAAGTATGACCAGAAATATCGACATAAAGAACAAACTGACAGTAAGCAGAGGGGAAGTGGCAGGGGATAATGGTGGGAAAGAGGGCACGGGTTTTCAGGAACATGTATAAAGGACACATGGGAAAAATTAAAGGTATTTAAGATCAATGGGTTACCTGGGGATGGGTTTGTTGAGGAGACTGGTGGGGGGAAAATGGAGACAACTGTACTTGAAGAACAATAAAATGATCTGGAAAGAAAATGTCCTTTTGCTTTCCCACAGTCACTCAGGGAGGGGCATAGACCATGCAGAGTCCAGATGCAGCTTGTTTGAGAGATTTAGGAGAGTCTGCACCATGAGGGAAGAGGGGCCATTTGTATGGAAAACCAATGGATATGGCTTGGGTGAATTCTCTAGTGGAGTGGATCAAAGCCTCAGGAAATCACTAGGACAGGGCAATAGTATTAACCAGGTAGTTTTGGACTCAGATACAGCACCTTCTGGCTCTATTGTGGGGAGGGCTCAGCAGGGAAGAATGTCCTCAGATGACTTCCGTGTGAAATGATGTTGCCCTTGCAGCCTTATCTCTGAATCCGGACAGTTGAGTCCCTCTCTGACTGCCCCTTGCCCTTTCATTCTGCTGTCCCAAGGCTGGGGTCAGAGCTTGTGAGTCCCTGTAAGTCTGTGTCAGGCCCTTTAAGAGAAACACTTGGACTCCAGCATCTCTCAGTCTCAGTCAGCCATTATTGCTACTGGTTTCCAGGGTGATTCCTTTTACATGATAAATTCTCCAAATGTGTTGCTTGACTTTTAGCATTTATTTACATATTAGGAAAGTAATTTATATTTTTAAGATTAGTACTTAAGACACTGTGTGAGTCAATTCAAATATAAATCATCCTAAGTCAATTACCATTAAATTTAAGTGCACATTTGTCTCTTTTTTTCCTTACACTGTTCATGATGGACATATCCTGTTTCTTTCCATTCATTTTTAATGTTCAATGGCTACTTGCCTTTTTCAGTTACATACATAGTCTTCATTTTATATCTATACATGGCTGAATTTATATTCTCTGTATGTCAGATATTAACTTTTCTCAACTGGCTCCAGCAAGTGAACTGGTCACGGGTTGAGTGCTGGCTTGGGATCCAAAGTTTCCTGGCTTGATTCCCAGTCGGGGCACATGCCGGGGTTGTGAGCTAGGTCCCCAGCAGTGGGCCATGTGAGGCAAACGCACATTGATTTTTTCACCCTCCTCTCCCCTCCATGTAAAAATAAATAAATAAAATCTCACAAAACTGCTTTTGTAAATTGTATGTAATATTTTAAAACATTTGATCCGTGCTTTCCTGTTCCTCTGCGTCAAGCTGTGCCTGCATTGTGCTCTGCCCTGCGGTGCTCTGAAGAGATGTTGAACATCTTGCCCAGCAAGCAGTCCCAGGCTGCAGGGGAGGGAGGTGCATGGGTTCACTACTTGGGTCACAGAGCCTGGACCTGCTACAACAAAGGGTACACCTGGGTGCATGGCTATCACCTGCACAGTGCCAATGAGTACAGAGTGGTTTCTATGGAGATAACAATTGTGAAAACTGACATTCAGATCACTCAGTATGCTGGGTGCTTTGTAAGTGTAGCTTCATGTTCTGGTTTGTCTCCAAAACACGTTGTAGATGTAGCACCTGGGGTCATAGATGAAGATTATGGATCAAGTATTGGTGTTGTATTGTTCAATTTTGGCAAAGGAAAGTTTGAAGTTAAAAATGATGACCACATGGCACAGCACATTTGTGAATGGGTTTATTATCCAGAAATAGAGGAAGTTCAAGGTTTCAGTGATGCCAAACAGGGTTCCAAAGGCTTTGGATCCACTGGAAAGAACTAAATGTATGCAAGAACAGAAAATGACAAAACATACTCTTTTCTTAAAAATAAGAAGCTTTTGTTTAGTGTTTTGGTGTTTAATCAAGCTTTAGCTTTCAAAAATACTTAGTTCTGGTCTTCTACCAAAGATGAAGATGTAGGCAGACACAATGTGCCTCCTCGCACAACAAAAAGAAGGACAAGAATAATGTAAAAACAAAACAACCAGAGCTGAGAGGAAATCAAACTGTATGGAAGTCCAACAACCAAAGTGTCAAAAAAGACACATTCATCCAGACTAGTGGGAGGGGTGGACTCGGGCAGCCAATGGGGAGAGGACTTGCAGCAAGGTGGTGGCTAGTGGACTGGGGCACACAAGGCAGTGGCTGGTGGATCCAGTGAGGCAGCAGATTGTGGAACAGGGTGCAAAAGGCTGCAGCTAGCCAACAAGGCAGTGGCTGGCAGACCAGGCAGTCTCACATTCTTGAGCAGAAAAACCAGGTGACAAAAAGGGGGACCTGGACAGACCCCACAACCCAGGGTCTCAGCTCAGGAAAATGAAGCCTCAAACCACTGATTGAAAACACCTATAGGGATGAGGGAAGCAGGCTAGCAATGCCCATCCTCACAGGAATGTTAGATGGAGAGACCCACAGGGTCTTAGAACTTATATAAAACCACCCACACAGGAATCAGCACCAGAAGGACCCACTTTGCTTGTGAAAAGCAGGGGAAATGACTGAAATCTGGCAGAGAGTGGAGCAAGTGCCATTGTTCTCTCTCAGACCCTTTCCCCACACATAGCATCACAACCCAGCTATGTGGGTTACCCTGCCCTAAGTAACACCTAAGGCTCTGCCTTGTACAATGTAACAGGTGCATCAAGACCAAAAAAAAAGGGGGGGGCAACCAAAATAACAGATCAAAGCCCCAGAAAGGATACAACTAAATGACAAAGAGATAGCCAACCTATCAGATGCACAGTTCAAAACACTGATAATCAGGATGATCACAAATTAAATGAAAAAAGATGAAGGCTACGCTAAGTGAAATAAAGGAGAATGTACAGGGAACCAACAGTGGCAGGAAGAAAATTTGGACTCAAATCAACAGTGTGGATGAGAAAAAAAGAAAAGAAAACAACCAATCACAAAAGAATGAAGAAAGAAGAATTCAAAAAAATGAGAAGAGGCTTAGGAACATGCAGGGCATCTCTAAACATTCCAACATCTTAATTATAGGGATATCAGAAGGACAAGAAGAAGAGCAACAAGTGGTAAAGGTATTTGAACAAATAATTGAGAACATACCCAGTCTGTCAAAGGAAATGGATTTCCAGAAAGTCCAGGAAGCTCAGAGAGTCCCAAAGCAGTTGGACTTAAGGAGAAACACACCAAAGGCACATCATAATTACATTAGCTAAGATTAAAATGAAGGAGAGAATCCAAGAAGCAACAAGAGATGAACAGGCAATTACCTACAAAGGAGTTCTGATAAGACTGTCACCTGATTTCTCAAAAGAAACTTTACAGGAAAGAAGGGGGTGGAAATAAATACTACAAGTCATAAAAGGCAAGGAGCTGCATCCAAGATTGCTCTGTCCAACAAAACTTTCATTTAGCATGGAAAGACAGATGAAGTGATTTTCAGATAAGGTCAAGTTAAAGGAGTTCATCATCACCAAACATGATTATATGAACTGTTAAAGGGATTTATGTAAGAAAATGAAAGATGAAAAATATTTACACCAAATGACAACAAGCTGCACAATGATTAACAACCACACCTAAAACAAAGGCAAAAGCTAAACTAAGCCAACAACTAGAACAGGGAAAGAAACACAGAAATGGAGATCACATTGAGGGTTATCAACGGTAGAGTGGGAGGGGGAGAGAGGGAAAAAGGTACAGAGAATAAGTAGCATAGACACTAGACAGAAAATAGACAGAGGGCGGGTAAGAATAGTCTGGGAAAAGTAAAAGCCAAAGAACTTATAGTTATGACCCATGTACATGAACTGAAAGGGGGGAATGTGGGTTGGAGGGCTGTGCAGGTTTGAGGGGAGTAAAGGGGGAAAATGGGAAAACTGTAGTAGCATAATCAATAAAATATATTTAAAAATACTTTGTTATCTTGTTGACCAGGAAAGGGGACATTTTTGTGTAATTCTGCATTTGATTGTTATATAAATCTGAATGGTAACCTAACACAGATTATTTTTTTCAGTCAACTGTCCATAAGTAACTGATTCACCCCACAACACTGTTATTTAATTTATGAAGTGCTCCCCCTTGAACAGCTTATTTTTTCAGTTTGCTTTATAAATGGTAAGCAAAGCCAACAAAAGACTATACTTGATCATGAAAATTGAAGAAAGAAAGAAAGAAAGAAAGAAAGAAAGAAAGAAAGAACTGTGAAAAAAGGAGAAAAATAAATGATAAGCAAATCCGTTTATACAAAATATTTCAATATTTCCACAAAGTCTTACATAAACTAAACTAAAATATAAGGAAAAGTTAAGAAAAAAGAAACAATTTATAAGTGTCTCTTCTATATTTTTATTTTAAATTTTTATAACAAACCAAGTAAATACAAATCTACCTTCTTAACTATCTCTAATGGTACAGTTAAGTCATATTAAGAACACTGCTTTAATTGTGAATCTGAATTCTGGAAACCTCCATCTGGCAGAAATGTGCCAATATCCATTAAAAAACCACTTCCTCATTTTCCATAAAACCAAGGTCTAGGTAACTACCTTTTCTTTTCTCTGAGTTTGACTTTCTTATAGCTCACCTAAGTGGAATCCTGTAGCCTGTGTCTTTGTGACTCATGTGTTTCACTCAGAACATGTTCTAGTTTGACTTTGTGGTATCAGGTGAGAACATATTTTCTATTTCCTGGCAGAGCAGTATTCCATTGTATATATGCACTACATTTTTCTAAGTTTTTATAAGTTTCTATCCATCCATTTTTAGAGAGGGGAAAGGGAGGGCAAAAGAGATAGAAACACCACTGTGTTTGCCCCTCACCTGCCCCCTCCTGGGGACCTGCCCACAACCTACCCATGAGTCTTGATATGGAATTGAACCAGCAACTCTTGTTCATAGGCTGGCCCTCTATCCACTGAACCACAGAATCCAGCACTATATGCTACATTTTTAAATATATTTATCCATAGGCCAGGGGTTTGATTCCACCCACTAGGTTTTTGTGAATAATGCTACACTTGACACAGGTGTCCAAATGTCTCTTGCAAATCTTGAACTGAATATTTTTGGGGGAAATATTACCCTTGAAGTTTGTGTGTCTAGATGACATTCTAGCCAACTGAGCACCGGATCAGACAGATTAAATTCTCTTAATTCTATGAGTTTAGGTTTCTTTCATGTCTTGATATTTTATTTCTTTAGTACAAAATAAGATTCCATTTTACATAATTCAGCTTACTTATTCCTACTAATCTTCATGGGTTTGGAGTTTCCAGTTCCATACTGATCCTCTGAGACCACATTCCTGTGCAAGTGAAAC
>NW_025333567.1:0-87813 GCF_019186645.2 Phyllostomus hastatus
CCTGAGGATGCTGTCAGTTCCTGACTATCGGGTCAGCAGCTCCAAGGGTGGGTGTCCCGGAGCCACGGGTAACAGAGTGTGAGGCGGGGCCTGTTGGGGCCACTGACAGCCAGGGCCAAGGCGGGATGGAGCCGTGAGGGTCCGTGTGCGAAGGGCAGAGGAGCTCGAGGCTCAGCTGTGGGACTGCCGGGCGTGGGCCTGGGGCCCCAGGCTCAGGGAAAGGGGTTTCACGTGGGGGCTGTGTGTCAACACCCTCTGCACATGAGCACAGTGCACCTGGGTGTGCACGGCTGTGCTCTGGTGTGTGTGCACAAGCACACAACACACATGTGCACAGCTGCCCTGTAGTGTGTGTACACGTACATGCAGCACACACACACACACCTTATACTCATCCAGAGAGTCCTCGTTTCTCCCTGTCCAGATGATTATTTTTCAGAGTCCTTTCTCCTGGTTCTTCCTCAGAGGGGACTGTTTGAAAGCAAGATGGGCTTGCTCGGGCCTCAGGTGTCCTCCGCCCCCACTCTCACCAGGTGGTGACCAGCAGGAAGGCGGTCCCCAGGCCACACTGCAGCTCCCCGGCCAGCACCTCTGCTCTGGCCAGAAGTCTGTCCGTCACATCTCTGGTTTTTGTCTCGCAGTTTTCAGAAGAACCGAGGCCTGGAGACATTATTGATATTTTTCACATTGGCTACAAGGACTGGGCCATCTACGTGGGAGACGGTAATGTGATCCATCTGACGCCTCCAAGTAAGGACTGTTGAAGATATCATTTTCAAAAGATTTGTCAAAGAGACAATGAGAGCAATTGCAATGAGACCCGGCCGAGGGGAGCCTGAGTCGGGAGACACATTCTCCCTGGGCAGAGCTTGCGCAGAGGGTAGTCCCTGCCCACACACTGGGCTCCCAGGGGTCCAACAGGTCCTGACGTAGCAGACGGAGGCTCACTGCCTTCCTCTGGGGCAGCTGGGCTGCTTCGGTGCTTAGATTCCTCCAGCTGCAGGCTGATGTAGCTTGTTTTTGCAGACTCTGATGGTATGATTTAAAGCAGCAAAGTTCATCAGAAGCTCACAGTCTAAGTCTTATGTAAGAAGGGCTCCCCGTGTTGTGTTTTTCAAAAGTATACAACTTCACAAACCAGGTGTATGTCATAGGTGCTCCTTAGCACAAGCAGCTTTCACTGGTGCCCCTCCAAAAGGAAAACTCTTATGAACATCACATAGCAAGCACCTGTGAATAATTTATTTAACTCATAAATATGCAAGGGGGAGAATGACCAAGTCAGTTAAACGGGAGATGAATGAAACTGAAGTCCGCACCGTCAGTGGAAGAGAACCGAGGGGGCCAGAGCGAGCCTGCTAAATCAGATGCACCTTGGTTCCCCCCCGACAGAGCAGTGGCCACATCACCTCTGACGCTCTGTTCTCATCGAGGGAAAGATGCTTGTCATCACTACCAGAATACTGCTTTTGCCCCTTATGTGTTTCCCATTAGTTATCATTTATCCTGAGGGTGTTGTGAGAACATAGGAATTGATTACTTATAGTCAATCAGGCTCATTGAATCCAGATGGCACTTAGGGGCCTTGTAAGGGGAAGCATTACTGTGAGGACCTGTAGTCCTTTTTATAGCCAATTTCCTGGGTGTGGACAGCTTTTCTGAAGAATATGGATTTCAAGTGCTTTCATCATACTTGAGATCAGAAACAAAAACTCGCGTGCTTAGAAAATAAAACCTGGACTCACCATGACAATGGGATGGGCACCGCATAGGCTGATAGCTCTTCTGCGGACCCCTCCCTATGCCCTGCATGTGCCAGGTCATGGGAGAGGAGACACTGTGTGAAGGGTTCTCTAAGCCTTTGCTCACTGCGTTAGTAGGAGCCTGGCCTTTGTGCCATGCAAGAGGCCGTTTCACAGTCCAGTTCTAGGAGTTTCACAGCACAGAAGTGCCTGTTCACGTCTCTCTGGGCCCAATACAGGGAGAACAGTCCACAGAGGGCCTAAGCAGAGTGGGTACTAATAAAAATAAGTCTGTTTCTGAAGTTTAAAGCTGAACAAGGATATCAGTGTATTGCTAACATAACTTTTTCACGGCTAAGCTTTGGATGAACCCCAGTGCTCAGTAGAAAGGGGATCGGTCAAATTTACTATGTAAATGTTGATAACACAGCACTAAGATATTGTCCTGTGACTCAGCCACTCACAACTGTGACACTTACAACATGTAAAAAATAATTCATGATGCCTTGTCAACCAGGAGTTACATCCATAACCGGTAGCATTTTCCCTTTTCTCTTTTCTCCTGCCTTCTGTCTCCCTGCCTCATCTTCCCGTGACCCCTCTATGTGATTCCCAGGGGGTTTCCCAGGATCGGCTCCTCCAATATGTTCATATTTCTGACTGGCAGAGCACAGGTGACGGAAGAGCCCCTGGGGTCGGCGGCTTGGGGCTGCTTATATCGGGTCAACAACTACTTGGATGATAAGTGCAGACCCCGGCCTGTGGATGACATCATCAGTTCTGCCAGGGAGATGATTCATAGCGAGAAGACATATACAGTTCTTTCTGATAACAGCAAAACTTTTTGTCACTGATCTCAGATATGGCCGGCCCCGCCGTGAGTTGGTAAGGCCCTCTGCAGGGTGATCCTTCTCCCTCTGCAGTTCTTCTTGGAGTGGGATGGGAAGTGGGGCTTTGGGAAACCACCACTTGAGCCTGCTTGGTATTTGTTATGTTAATACTATAGCATTACGTCTCATATTAATGCTACAGTATTTCTACTGTACTTCTTCCCATTACCATTTCTCCCCTTTCTGACCCTCTCCCTCTGCAATCACCACACTTGTTGTCAACGTCCGTGGGAATATTAATTCTCATAGCGATGATGCAACGGCAGGCACTTGAAAGCTCTTAGCTAATTAAGTCCTGACAACAAGCCAGTCTGCACATGGGGGGCCTGGGCACACAGGGTTTAGGCGACTCCTCCATCATGTCCAGCATCAGATGAGCAGTGACCCAGGTGTAGCACATCCTTGAAGGGCACCTTTCAGTCTGGAAAAAACATTCCAAATGATTGTCAGCATGCAGCACCGGATGTCGGGAACCATTGCTCTGAAAGTGCTGAGTAGCCAGTCCCCGGTCTCACACCGCCACTGACTGGCTGGGAGACCTTCCCAAGTCACCTCGCCCTACCATGTCTTGGTTGATGGTCTGGTCCTAAAGTCGGAGGGTGATGGGCAGGCTGGTCCTCATGCTGCTGCTCTTACCATCCCTCAGTCGATGCCAAACCCAGGGGGATGAGCCAGATAGGTACAGAAAATTGCATCAAAAGCAATCTCTGCATAGAGAGGAGGGGCAGCTGGTCCAGCTTGTGGCACTGAGGTGCCCAGGGGAGAGGGTGTCTGCTGGGAGAATAGTATTGTTAAAGGCAGAGGGTCTGGGAGGGTGTTTGGAGGACAGAAAACATGCTATCAGAGGAGCAGAGGCAAGAGAAAGCATGAGACGAAGGGGGGAAAGTTGCCCAGTAAGTGCAGAGCAGAGGGATGAGGATGAGGAGGGATGAGCGTGAAGATGGATGGGGGTGAGGAGCCAGATCAGGAGCTGTCTGTGGGTATGGACAGCATTCTGAGGCTCCACATGGGTCATTGCCAGATGTTCCCTTTGAAGGACCCACCGGATGACGTGAAGTGGACAAGGAGTGGTGGAAGAGTTGAGGGGACAGCATTCTCTGACCCCAGTTAGAGGGAAGGAGGTGGGCAAAGATGTTATTGAAGGCACTTGGTAACTGGATGCGGGGCTGAGGGAAAAGGAGGCGTGAAGGGTGACTCTGGGCCTCTGACTGAGCAATCTGGGCTGAGTGGCACCAGAAGGAGAGGCACAGAGAGAGGAGAGAGACAGAAAACAGGCCTCATTCCCTGGGGATTGAATGCAATGTGGGGGAACGCCCACCCAGTCTCTGGAAGGGAGGGTGAATGTGCAGAAAAGCAGCCAGTAGAGGGGGAGTGCTGGTGGGGTGGGAAGAGCAAACTGCTTTCTGGCTGAGTGATCTCGGGGACGTCCCCTAACCTCTGCAGTCCCAGCGCCACAGCCGTGCGTGCGTGGGGATTCGTCCCGCTCTGTAAGGCCAAGGTGCTCCTGGGTGCGTGTGATGAAACGCTCCCACTGATAGCTGTGTGGTCACCACCAGGCTGGATGCTCGGCCCAGCTGCCCACCGTGTCGCCCTAAGGAGCTTCCGTTTGTGTTTCACGTGAATGAGTGCCCAGAGGCTTGGGAGAGACCCTGAGGAGGAGGCTATTCAATGAAACTGTGGACAACCTGCTTTGAAACATGTTCTGTCCAAAAAAAAGTTTGTAGGTTCAATCCCTGGTCAGGGGGCACGTGTGGGAGGCAACCAACTGATGGTTCTCTCTCACATCAGTCTCCCTCTCTCTCTCTCCCTTCTTCTCTCTCTCAAATCAATAACCATGTCCTCAGGAGACGATTAAGAAAAAAATACCTAGAAAACATGTTTCATTAGTAGGCTATTTGAGACTCAGTAAGGACAACAGATCAGGAGACAATTTCAATGGGAAAGACAGCTTGTCACAGTTCCCAGGAGGAGGGGACACGCCACACCACACGGGCCTCATGAGAAAGTGCCGGGTTGGTGGGAGGCAGAGAAAGTGGGCGAGAGCCTTTCCTGTGGTTTCTGTGGGAAGAATGACTGAGGCAGGACAGGCAGGTTTAGGACTAGCTAGTTAGAATAATTTCTGCTGGCTCTGGGGCAGAGGGGCTGGCCCTGGGCAGATTAGGGCACCTGAATAGGTGGCCTGGAGTATGAGAACCTCTTAGAGGAGGTCTCTGGGGCTGTGGGCTCTTTGCATTTGGTCCATTTGCATTTGAAAAGCACCTTTAGGGCCCAGTCCTTTTCTGTCATTAGGGGTTGGCTAGCCCTGGTGGGGCAGGGGGCAGTCTCTCCTGGTTCCTTAAGACTGAGGATGTCAAAGTGTCAGAACAGATCAAAGACAAGGTTAATGCCCAACAATGGGGCAGGACAAATGTGCTAGGGCCCATCCAAGGAGAAGGAAAGACAACTTTTCCCGCTAGACAACCTTTGTCTAGGCTTCCTGTCCCTCCTGCCCCCCAAAGGGGGGCTCTGGGAGAGTGACATCAAAGCTGCTGGTCCCAGCAGTCCCCAGGGTGTCTCGTCCCTGGGTCACCCTAGGGGTTGTGTGGCAGTGAACACAGCTCTCCCATCCAGGCCTCTGCTGTTTCCTAGAGGCCTGTCTGCACTCTCTCTGCTTCTTCTGTTGTAGTCACGCGAAGACCCGATGCCTGGAGACCTGATGGAAATATGTCGAGGCCTTTATGAACGAACACTGGGCCATCTACGTGGGAGGCGGTCATGTGGTCCACTTGGTCTGTGAAGGTAAAGATACATTATTTGTTTAAACAGCAGCTTTATGTTGAGAAGAGGGAAGAAAAAGACAGCTCACTGCTGTGGGGATTAGCCTGCTTCCTTTTGAATTGTGACATGTTTGATCTTCATTCACTGAGTCAGGGAAAGCGATGGAATGTGGACTCCATTAGTTGACAATTCTGTTGTGACTCTTAGGTGTCCGGAACTATGCCAGGTGATAGGAAGTAAGAAAATGATGGAAAGTTCTGTCTTGCCACGGAGCCACACAGTTTTTACATCATGGGGCAGAAATGGCCAGGGCTTTGGAGTTGTTTTAAATCCTTCCTCCACGACTTTTTTCTCTTGGGTGTGTTACTTAAGTTCTTTGGCTCAAAATTGCTTTATGAAATGGAGACAGACATTTTCACCTGGGAAGCACTGTAACAGGATCAAATGAGACCTGTTCCTTCCTGGGAGGCACTCAAAAAACTCAAAAATTGGTCTAAGTCAGACCCATGCCCAAAATGCATAATCTGCAAGGATTGTTACCATGTCCTCATCTTAAGTCAGGAACAAGTTGAAACAACTGAAATGCCTGGTAACTGGGGATGTGTCTGTAAATTAAAGTCACGACATCAATGGAATGCCATGGCTGCCATTCCAAGTTATCAAGTGGTTCCCCATTTGTTGCTATGGGAACATGTTTGCAATATTGTTAAGTATGTAAGTTACACAAGTTATGGATCAAGCAATTGCACTCCTGCTGAATTTAACATCTAACAACAGGAGAGTAGGAAGAAGGGACCCCAGAGGTCAGTAGTGGGACTTTTCGGTTTTCCTTCTCCTCCTCCTTCTCCCGCCTGCACTGCTAAGCATGGCAGCACCTTACAGTGACTGTCTGTGATCTCAGATCAGTACTCCAGGCCTCACACTTCCAACAACAGTGAGCATGAAGTAAAAGCTGTGGTGAAATATGAACTTCTGAAGGATGTGGCTAACAACGACAGTTACAAGGTCAACAACTACTTGGACAGGAGATTTAGGCCACGTCCTGTGGATGACATTGTCAAGCTGGCAATGCAGAAAATTGGTGAAATCAGGAGCTACAATGTTTTCAAGTCCAATTGTGAACATTTTGTCACCGAACTGAGAAATGGCCACAGCCACAGCGAACAGGTAAGACCCTCGAGCGATTCCTTGTGGAGTTCAGTTCACAGAAGTTGTGAGGCGGCTGTGGGTAACTATCAGAGGTGCCCTCCTGACATCTCTCACCTAAACACCTAAGGACCAAGCACCTAACTCACCGAAGGTCGCCAAAGCTAAGACACACTTCAGAAGTGAACCAATAGCTTTCACTCCAATGTTAAAGGGACTTATCTAAGAAAAAGAAGAAGCTCAAAACTATGAATAGTAAGTAGTAAGATGACAATGAACTCATAGCTATCAACAACCAAACCTAAAAACACAAAAACAAAAACAAACTAAAGCAAACAACTAGAATCACAGAAATGGAGATCACATGGAGGGTCCTCAGCAGGGAGGGGAGGGGGGAGAGGGGGAAAAGGCACAGAGAATAAAAACCGTAAGTTGTAGGTCCAAAATAGACAGGGGAAGGTTAAGAATAGGACTGGAAATGGAGAAGCCAAAGAACTTATATGTACGACCCATGGACATGAACTAAAGGTGGGCAGGAGTGCTGGTGGGAGGGGCATGCAGGGTGGAAGGGGATAAAGAGGAGAAAAGATATGGGACAACTGTAATAGCATAATCAATAAAATATACTTAAAAACCAGTACTTTGTCCACTGAGTCCCACTAGTTCTCCTCTGTGGAGAGCAGTTTCAGTGGAGGGATCTTTTCCAAAGGCTCCCAGTGCATCCTGGGGTTGGGGGATCATTGCCCTGCACTCAGGAACGGCTGACTCAAGTGCCCGCACCACCACCCACCAGCCAGGAGACCTGCTCGAGGGCCACTTTACTGACTAGACTGGGATTTCTCATCCAGAAACGAGCAGGTGTCTCTGTCCCATCCACTTCACAGTCTGTTGCGACCATTAAGTGATGGGGAAGGTGATGTGACAACTGGGAAGCTCAGCTCAAAGGAGAGCCTCTGGTGCTAGCAGTTGCTCCTCCCACAAGCCTGTGGGTGATCGGGTCAAGTAGTTCCTGTTCTTCCTACAGGAGAGGAGCTCTGGGAAGTCACGTGGTTTACCTTAAGTTTATCAGCATCGTTCCTGTGACCCCCAGGCTGCCATGTTACAGTTCTTCTGCCACCACTAGGAGGCATTGGGTCCTCTGGTCCCTATTTCTGCAGCAGCCCCTCACCTAGGCCTCTGTGCTCTCAGAGCTCTGGGTCCCTTCCAAACACTGAACTGCCTGTAAACAGAGGACACCAGAGCTAAACTCCCTGCTCATCTTCCACCCACTGAGGGTTGTGGGCAGTTCACGTCCCCTCTTGGGCCTCAGTTTCCCTGTGTGCAGAATGAAGGGCTGGGTAGAGGACCTGGGAAGGAGGGCCTGGGTGGCTCTGCCCATAGACAATCCCTCACCTCTGGGCTCAGCTCTCAGGACGCATCCTGGAGAGTCTTGTAGTTGTCCTGGAGAGTCTGGCAGGAGACAAGGTCCAGATAGGATCACCGTATCCCCAGAGGAACTCCAAGGTCCCATCTCCTGGGGACACAGTCAACTGCTTCCCTGGAAAAGGTTTCTGGGATGAACAGAAGAATTCATATGCCTCTGTGTGACTTGAGGGAGGGAACACCAGTGTTGCATTTTCTTTCGACACTCTACAATGCACTATTCTATTTTTCAGGCTAAAAAGGCAACTGCCGTGTTGATGGTTATACCAGTTCCAGTGGCCTTGTCTGTGTCACAAGCACCAAGTGCATCAGTGTAACAACTGCTTGAGAAGCCACTAAACATTCTCAAGTCAGAGGCTGCTTCTCGGACCAGCTGCTCCTCTCTGTGCCTGATTCTCTCTCACTGGTGGATGAAAGGACCAATTATAACATGGCTGCAGCTTCTTGGAGAATGAGATGAATGAATCCAGTGTCCCCCTTCATCAAATATTTCTGCTACTTTCTTGTAGACTAAGACTCTCTGGAAAGGAAGTACCTACAACTCAGTGCCTCTGGCGCACTTCTAGAGGCATAAATCTTGAAAAGGCTCTTGAAATCTGAGCCTCAGTTCCTGCTTCTGCGATATGGGGTAATCACGATGGCTTTGCTGTGTGTGGTCAGGGTGGTGGGAAGTGCCTGAGCACAAGCCCTGACCAAAGCTGATGCTCAATAAATTCACTGAATGCACTTCACGTCCGCCTTGCTTAACTGTACTCTCCAGGGCGGGCAAGGGACTGAAGTTCCGCCGGTGACCCCAGCACCGGATGAAGGAGTCCAACAGCCCCGCCAGACAGACACCTTGCCCCATCCCTGCCAGGCCCCCGAAGGCCAGCCGCCATCGGGTGAAGGGTGCTCTCTGAAAGGAGTGCTAGCCTCTCGCTCCCTGTGACTGAAATGTGAAGTCACTGTCACCGCGTGGGCTCGGATCGGCATGCGTCGATCTGCTCCAGGTCTGATTTCTGGAAGGCTTCTTCCCTCGAAATCAACCCGACCTATTTCCCTGCAGGCCTCGTGTGTAGTCTCAGAAGCGGTGACCCCTCCTTCTTCCCTCCGGCACCCTCACTCTGCAGGCTGCTAGGCTGCTGCCTCTGCCCCGGCAACCTCCCCCACAGAGGGGCCCCCAGGAGAGAGTCATCCTCCAGTGGGGTCACCATGGCCACCACCACTCTGGCTCTGGGGGACAGGTGACACTTTCCACTTTGCTCCCCATCCCAAAGACGTGACAGGCTGGATCCCCAGTCTCCACAGGCAGCAAACACCAGCCTGTAGCTAGTAAGAACTTACGGGAAGCTCAGGGATACTAGGAAGGAAGAGCAACTAAGGAGGTGACTTGTAGCTGCCACGAGGTAATGTGGCTACGCTCTGACCCCAGGCCCACGTCAGTTCACGTGTTTACACAGTTGCGAACGGTGGTCCCTGCATTGGTCCTGGCCTGCCTCCCATCGATGGGCTCAGCTCACCTTCCACCAGGCGATGCTCTGACACGGCTGCTTCCCCGGGCCCGGGCCCAGATCACGTGGCCACACACAGCAGGGGAGGACCTTCTCTTTCCCAGTGTGACTCACTTCCCTGACACTGTAGCTGCCCCAGGATCAGTTGGCTCCCAGGGCACCTAGCAATGTGAATGTCCATCGCTTGGACAGAAACACTGGACCTTTCCTATGAGGACCGTGTCTGTTCTCTAGGGTGGGTCGAAGCTCTCAGCTCTCCATGCACCTCTCCTTAGTAGCACTCATCATACCCCAACTTGACTCTCACCGTGTGCTCTTGTGACAAGGATGTGTTTTCATTACAAATGTGGTTCTACAGAGCCAGCCTCATGACTCCTTTTCCTCTCCATGGCCAGCTGAGCATCACACGTCTCACATATAAAGGTATCACCACTAATCACTTAGAAGGGCCTAATACAGGGGCCACTGCACGTAAAAGAAAGAAAAAGGATACACCCCATTGCCAGGAATGAAGGGGAAGCTTACAGCTGGAGCAGAAAACGTGAGCTGATGCCGTGTGTCAGGGAGGAGGGCAGGTGTGTGGGGATTTGTACAGGGATAGACCCTCAAGGTTTCAGCCTGGAATTCGAATGCCTGTGTACCGACAGGAGTATCAGTGGTGGACCAGGAGGGCTATGGAATGGGGACTGAGATTCCCTACATAAAGCTGAATCTCTGAAAGAAAAACCCCTTAGAAAAAAGGGGGAGGAAGATGAAAGACTGCCTAGAGCTCTGGGTGTAAAGACAAAAATGTCTCCCAGGAGAAGCGGTAAGACTAAGCCATCTCTCGGAGTAAGTGGTAAGATGCAGCTTTGCTACCCCTGGAGGAACCCCCAATTTAGACTAGTCGAGTCCCGTCATCGTCCTGCAGCCATCAACGCAGGGACGCACGAGGCTCCCACATGAGCACCAACCTGCCAGCAGGGAGGGACAGTACACACACTCAATGGGAGAACTGGTAGCTTAAGGTTAAAAATAAGAAAGCACTCCAATACGTTTATTTCTGTGGGCATATGCAGACATTTCTCTGGCATAGACGTCCAGTAGTCCATCACTCGCTCTCGAAGCTGAAGAGTGTGTGTTTAGCTCTAGTACCTGTAGCCAAACAATTTTCTAAAGTGACCAAATCAATTTATTCCTCTCCCTTCTGTGAATCTAAGTGAGCCCCAGTTGATTTACTTTATTGACAACACTTACTATTGCCATTTACAACAATGTCAGCCCCTCTGGAGGGAGCACAGCTGCCCATCCTGGTGGTTTCATTTACACTCACCTGATCAGTAATGTTACTGAACACAGTTTCATGTGATTATTAACCATTAGAATGTCCTTCTTTGTAGGGACCTACTCGAGCCTTTTGACTTTTTCATTGGACTGGGTATTTCTTTGGGGTGTTTTTTTTTTCATTAATGTTTTTTAAACTTGAATTTTGAAGTTCTTGTCTGCCTACTCAGATATCTAAATCATATCCGAGTCTGCTCCTGGATCATTTTATCCTATGATTGTCAGTTATGTTTTTCTTCTTTACTCATCTAGTCATTTTTTTATTGGATGCTGGACATTGTTTAGAGGCTCTGGGTTATTATCTTCCTCTACAGAATAGTACATTTTGATAGGGCAGGTTGTGAAACTACTGGTAGATCTCCTTGACCACATGGAAGCTTCAGTTTAGACTTGTTCGGGCAGGGCCATTTCAGTTTTAACTTACTCCTAGAGCAGAGCTATCAGTGTAGGGCGGAGGTGTCCAACCCACAGCCCTTGGGCTGCAAGTGGCCTAAGAGGGCTATGAATGTGGCCCAACACAAAATCATAAATTTAGTTAAACATTATGAGAATATTTCTGTGATTATGTGTGGCACTGTCATGTAAACTAAACATATATACGCTCTCGCTCTATGTACGCTGGCATGGCCTCAAGTTCTACGGCGTGTGTGGCTTCCAGCGTGTCCTCTTCCAAGCGTAGACAGTGGGATTGACACCATCAGATGTCCCATGTGCTCATGGTGACTCAGCGAGGCAGCGATTTTCAATAACATTTCAACCAACCTTTGCAACATTAGGCATTCAGTGTTATTTAGAAGTCGGGTGAGAATTCTTATTTGATTATTAAAGGTACTTTCACACCTTGAAGGTACCTCGCATGTTGCCCACCACGCTTTACTATCAACCCCCCACCTCACCCTGCATCCACAGCTGGGAGGGCTGTGGAAGGGCCCAAAGGTTTAGGCTTTCTATTTTCCTGTCAGTTGGTTTTCATAATAAAAGTAAATAAAGTCCCTCATCTATTATTGTTGTTGTTGTTGTTGTTGTTAGTTTCTTAATCCCAGCATAGCTTCTACAAGGTCTCAAAGGAAAAAAGAACCACAAAATAGATAAATTACCGATAAAGGAAGATTGTTCAATGAAAGGTGGACGGATGACTAGTTTTTTGTCGAGTCAAATAGTAAGGCACTCTGCTTCATTTGTAGGGATTTTGTGCAAGTTTTCAAAGACTATATCTTGCAAAAGCATTATATGCAAAAATGCTGCCAAATTCAATGTATATGAAGGATTGTATCATAAGGACAACATAGCAGAGCTGAAAAAAGTCTGTGTTCTGAACAAAAGTTTTTTAAAAAGTTACAACTCAGGCAGATCCCATTGTAAAAGGTAATTATGTGGTAGCATATTTAATAGCAAAAAATCAAAACCATGTACAGATGGTGAGTTTATTAAGCAATGTGTAGAAGCCATGGAGGATATAATTTGCCTTGAAAAAGGAGGGAATATTTCTAAAATCAGTTCATCTCACCAGATTATAGCCAGGGGAATTGAAGAAATAAAATATGTCAAGAGAAGTTTGGAGAGTAAAGCTGCTAATTTTAAACTTTATTCTGTAGCAATGGATGATGGCCCTGATGCTACAGATACATCCCAAGTTGCCATTTTTATTAGAGGTATCGACGATGAACACAACGTCACTGAAGACATGGCTTCTTCAGTGTTATTAAAAGACACACTTAGTCAAGAGGTTTATACGAAGCAGTAAAAAATATGTTAAAGTGATTTTCTGTCTTTTCCAAGATTTTACTTATTTGCTTTTAGAGAGAGAGGGGAGAAAGAGGGAGAGAAACATCAATGTGTGGTAGCCTCCTGCATGCCTCCTACTGGGGACCCAGCCTGCAACCTAGGCATGTGCCCTGACTGGGAATCAAACCAGTAACCTTTTGGTTCACAGGCTGGTGCTCAATCCACTGAGTCACACCAGCCTGGGCTAAAGTGATTTTCTTTGTCCATTGTTAACATAAGTGGTATACTTAGTGATGATGCTCCAGCGACAGGAGGTAAAACAGAGGGACTTGCAAAACTAATAGAAGACGAAACAATTGCCACCCCAAACTCATGTTTGATGAGGTATCATTGCACAGTACATCAAGAACATTTATGCACAAAAGCTTTAAAAATGGACAATGTCATGCAAAGAAATCATCATCAAGACCGAATTTCATAAGAGCCAAGGGATTGAATCATTGCCAATTCCAGGAATTGCTTAGAAGTATTGATGCTGACTCTGGTCACATCATTGACTTTTTGTAAGTAAGATGGCTAAGTCAAGGCCAAATGTTGAACAAACTTCATGATTTTCGACATTACGAAGTCGTTTATGATATCAAAAAACAAATTTGTGCCAGAACCTGATGATGAAAACTGGCTTACAGAATTAGCACTTATAGTGGATTTAACCACTCATTTAAATGAGATAAATATGCATCTTCAAGGTGAAAACCAACTTATCAATACCATGCTTCAAACTATAACAATATTCCAAAATGAAATGGAAATTATGGCAAGCTCAAATTAAGACAAGCAATTTTATGCATTTTGACACATTGGCTAAACATAGTCCTGTGAACAGCAAAAAAAAAAAAAATTGCAGCCTTGGTTTTTGATTTGATACAAGAATTTGAAAACAGATTTCCTGGAAAATAAACAATATTTTGCCTAATTTTTGACTCCATTTCCAGTCGACATCAATATGTTATCTGCCAACTTTTCAAATGGAATGCATAGAGCTGCAATCTGACATTCAACTTAAAGAAAAACTGGATCGTGTCTCTCTCCTGGACTTTCATAGGTCCTGTCTTCCCAGAGACTGCTACTATCCCTTCCTTCACAAACACGCCTTATTCATGTCATCGCTATTTGGCAGCACCTCCATTTGTGAGCAACTATTTTCAAGAATGAAACACATTAAGAATAAAATTAGAGTCAAAATATCTGATGAGCTCCTTGAGAACCTGAAGTTCTCAAGGAGAACTTGAACTTATTTTGAACTTCAAATAAATTCAAAACTTATTTGAACTCACTGGGAATTGCAACTGCTTCTATCAAGCCAGATATCGATGTGCTCATTTCTCAAATATGATGTCAAACATCCCGCTAATTTTGTTGCCCTGTTTTCTTTTACTGTTATAAAAATATTTTTTAAAACAACACTGATGTTTTATTACTTTGATATGTACATTTTCTATGTTAACGATCACAAACTTGGGACCTGCTCCACAATTTTAAAAGATTATCAAAGGGTCACTGCATAACTAGGGTTACTACGTGAGGACTTTCTGCTCATTGGTGGTGGCAGATATCACAAAAATTATGTGTGGACCTTTTATTATTTTTATTTATTTATTTTTATTTTTTGCTCATCAGTTTGCATTAGTGATTGTGTATGTAATGTGAAGCCCAAGACAACTCTTCTTCTTCCAGTGTGGCCCAGAGACACCAAAAGTTTGGACACCCCTCCTCTAGGGCATATCTTTCTGTTAGTTTGTTCCAACAGAATCTCTAGGTTTTTTAGCTATTAAGTTGTTAGTATATGGTCTCTACTGGGCCTCTTGGAATACCTTGTCCTACATGTGCAAGCTTAAGTGTTGTTCAAGAACTTAGGGACAATTTTTAGTAGATATTATTTATTTTAAAAAGAGGAGAAGGGAGAGAGAAAGAGAAGGAGAGAAGTATCGATGTGAGAAAGAAACACTGATTGGTTGCCTCCCCTCGGCACTCCAATCATGGACCAAACCCACAACCCAGGCAAGTGCCCTGATCAGGAATTGAACCAACGACCTTTCATTTTGCAGTAAGACACCCAACCCACTGAGCCACACAAGTCAGAGCCTTAGGGACATTTTTTTATTCTCTTTTTTTCTTCTCCTGGGACATAGGCTTCTATAGTAGCCTAACTGAATGTAGAACTCTCATCTCTTTTCCTTCCTTCACAAACCATTCTAAGGCTCCAGCCAAGACAGAGGCATAGGCAGAAACATTTCACTTCTTTGCACAACCAAAAGAAGGAAAACAACCAATTTAAAGACAAAAAACAGCCCTGGCTGGTGTGGCTCAGTGGATTGAGTGTTGGACTATGAACCAAAGCATGACTGGTTCCATTCCCAGTCAGGGCACATGCCTGGGTTGCAGGCCAGGTCGGATCTCCAGTAGGGGGCCCGAAAGAGGCAACCACACATTGATGTTTCTCTCCCTCTCTTCCTGCCCTTCCCCTCTTTCTAAAAATAAATAAATAACGTATGTTTTAAAAAATAAAATAAAAACAAAGAACAACCAGAACTACCAGAAAATCATTTGCATGGAAGCCCAACAACCAAGGAGTTAAAGAAACATCCATCCAGACTAGTGTGCCCAGACAAAGAAATATGGCCCAAATGAAAGAACAGATCAAACCTCCGGAAAAACAACTAGGTGACAAGGAGATAGCCAACCTATCTGATGCAGAGTTCAAAACACTGGTTATCAGGATGCTCACAGAATTGATTGGGCTCGGTGCAAAATGAAGGGAGAAATGAAAGCTACACAAAGTGAAATAAAGGAAAGTATACAGGGAACCAACAGTGAAGGGAAGGAAACAAGGACTCAAATTAAAGATTTGGAACAAGAGGAAGAAATAAACATCTAATTGGAACAGAATGAAGGAACAAGAATTCAAAAAAATGAGGAGAGGCTTAGGAACCTCTGGGACAACTTCAAATGCTCCAACATCTCAATCATAGGGGTTTCAGAAGGAGAAGAAGAAGAGCAAGAAATTGAAAACTTATTTGAACAAATAATGAAGGAAAATTTCCCCAATCTGGCAAAGGAAATAGACTTCCAGGAAGTCCAGGAAACCCAGAGAGTCCCAAAGAAATTTGACCCAAAGAACACACTAAAGGCACATCATCATTAAGTCACCCAAGATTAAAGATAAAGAGAGAATCTTAAAAGCAGCAAGAAAAAAGGAGACCATTACCTACAATGGAGTTCCCATATGACTGTCGGCTGATTTCTCAAAAGAAACCTTATAGGCTAGACGGGGCTGGAAAGAAGCTTTCAAAGTTATGAAAGGCCTGGACCTACATCCCAGATTGCTCTATCCAGAAAAGCTATCATTTAGAGTGGAAGGGCAGATAAAGTGCTTCCCAGACAAGGTCAAGTTAAAGGAGTTCATCATCACCAAGCTCTTATTATATGAAATGTTAAAGGGACTTATGTAAGAAATAGAAGATCAAAAACTTCCTCAGAAGATGAACAGGAAAATGATAACAACCTCACAGGTTCAATAACTGACCCTAAAAAACAAAAACAAAAACTAAGCAAACAACTACAACAGGCACAGAATCACAGAAATGGAGATCACGTGGAGGGTTATCAGTGGGGAAGGGGAGAATGGGGTGGGTGGAAAGTACAGGGAATAAGAAGCATAACAGGTAGGCACACAATAGACAAGGGGGTGGGGGGTGGTTGAGAATAGTACAGGAAATGGAGAAGCCAAAGAACTTACACGTACAACCCATAGACACAAACTAGGATAGGTGGGGGAATGTGGGTGGGAGGGGGAATGCAGGGTGGAGGGGAATAAAGGGGGAAAAATGGGACAACTGTAATAGCATAATCAATAAAATATATTAAAAAAGAAAAAAGGAACTTTATTGACTCCTGGAGATTTTTATATAATTTCTAGAATATCTATTTCAATAATAAAATATGTGTCTGTAAATAGAATATAGTTATTATTTCTTTCTTTGACAACACTTCCTATGTATTTTAAGTATATTAAATAAGCCCGATTAGTCCAAAATTTCTCTTTTGTAAGGAGAAAAAATAAATCCTTAATATATTTCAATTGATTGAAATATCCCAAAGCCATTTCCAGGTTAAGAAAAAGCCTTTTGGAATGCAGACTGTGGGAAGCTTGTTGGATATACTTGACGTAAGGGTTCCACACCGTTATGCAACAATGTTAGATCATTAACTTAAGGTGGTAATAAAAGGTATGCAACATTACTAGAGGCCGACAAAACTTCAGTTCTTAGGGTTGAGAGAGATGATTTTTCCTAAAAAGTTAAACAAGTATTTGATTAACACCTTATGTCATACAATTATTTTGGTAAAACAGAATCTTTGCTTTTTAGGCATATGTAGGAAAAACTTTCTCCCATTTATCAGACTGAAAGAACCAAACAAATTCTGTGTTAACTTTACTTTTGGTACTTAGATTCATTTACCTAATTAAATTTATTACTCAGCTTATTTACATAATTTCCTCTCAAGATTTCTCTTCACAAACCTTCAATTTGTACAGACTCTGCAACATACACAAACCCTCTGTGACTTTGTCTCCTTTAATTTGTTTCTTTTCAACTCATTCAGAAATAACTAATTTTAGAACAAGCTATTTTTCCTTTTCTTTAACAAGTGTTTTTTTTACTTTTTATCTTCCATTTCGAAACTATATCATTGATTTCCAATTTAAGAGAATTCTTAATTTTAGAAATCTTGATGCTTAATGACAATTAAAGGTAATCAATTAGCATTCTTTAGATTAGTAAATGTATTTCATAACTTCTAGTACGGGTTCTTCCATAGGTAAACAAGTTCACATTTTCAAGAGACAAACTTTCTAATAAAGAATAAGACATTTATTAACAGCTTCAAATTTATTTTCTAGCTTTCCCTTAATAAAAAGCTAAAAGCAGATGAACTTAAGACTTGCCTAGTAATTAATATTTCAGTACTTAATGTTAATAACTTTAAAAGACATTAACCAAACTTAAACCAGCTTTAATATCAAGTATTTTCCCAGACCACGTGATCCTGGAAAAAATACACTTGAGATAGTTCTTTATATTTTCACCATGCACGCAAATAATATTATGAATAATTGTAGAGAAGACAAGATTTTTTCATTTGTCCTTGACAACTTTAAGGAGGCTGGAGCAGTTGGGGGCCTGGGAGATCTCTGGCTTGGGGGCTCTTCAGCCACTTCAGTTTCTGAAATATAAGGGGGTTTTTATAAGGGGGAAATATAAGGGAGGGGTTTTTTTGTTCGTTTCTCATATGCGCAGGCAGGAGGGGGACAAGGGAGAGTGTCAGTCATTTCTGTTGCTTCCACAGCCTGCACAGGGTTTGGGGCATTTGAAATACTCTTTATTTTTTATTTAATTCTGATCATCCAGTAGGAAGACGTGTTGAGGCTCTCAGTGAATGTTTAAAAAGCCATGAATGAGATGTGGCAACAAAAACGTCTTGGCTGAATTTAAGAATCTGCACATGTAACATCCCAAAGAGCGTTCCAAAGGGAGCAAGAGAAACCTGGTTACAGAAGATGAGATGCAGCATGACAAGAACGTCAATTTTGACAAGTTGTCACAACTGGCGTAATAACTGCTTTTGCATTAGGTGTGTACACCACAACAGGCGGGTGGGCCCCATGCTGCCTGGCTACATGAGGAGAGGAATGTGCTGTGGATGTATATACCCCGTGCCCTGAGGGTGGCCTTACCCACCACAGGGACATTGGCTAGATGCCCTGGGGGTGGATTTACCCCACTTGGACAGGGGACTCCACCGCACACAGGCCCAAGAAGGCGGGGTGGGAAGCAGTCCCTGTGGATGTCAGCAGTTCCTGACCTCACTGGACCCCATCACCCAGGCATCACCTGGGGATGGTCATGTGGGCAGGTGACTCTGTGTCCAGAGGGCAGCCTTACCTTCAGTCTCAGTGCAGACCAGACATGTTTTGACAAGGGATTTACTTCACAGCTGGTAGGTAGGTTTTCATCCAGTGACACTGAGAAGTGACGGGTGGGTGAATTAGAGACAGCGAGTGAGGAAAGGAAAATGACTGCAGAGCCCCAGGCTGGGCCCCAGAAGGTTACCAGACAAGCACCAGCCCAAGCAGGTCTGTCTCGGGCCAGCCTGTATGTGCAGGTGCTTGACTCAGTGCAGCAAAGATTTTACAACACGAGTCCAGGTGATTTTGAGAGTGCATGTATCAAAGCTGGGGACAGTGAGACAAAGGAAGGACTTTGGTAGAAGTAACAGGAGAGACACTGGGTGGTGCCCTGCTGTGACTCTCCAGGAAAGCCATAAGAAGGAGCCAGCCAAGGCAGGGCTGCCCTTAGCTCACTCTGGTGGTGGTGGGGGGGGGGGTTGGCAGTGCTCAGAGAAAGGGGGCCCTGGAGACAGGATCAGGGGGTCAGCCCCTGGGTCAGGCAGCGGGGCCTGCTGCTCCCCTGACTGCAAGTCTCCTTGGGACCCTTAGAGTTCAGAAGGAAATAAATGTTCATTCCTGAGAAGGGACATTAGTGTGCCCTGGAGAAAGGTCGCACTGCATCTTTGTTGGGAAAGCTTGTTATCTTTCTTTCTTTTTTTAATATATTTTATTGATTATGCTATTACAGTTGTCCCATTTCCCCCTTCATGCCCCTCCATCCTGTACACCTTCTCCCACCCACTTCCCCCCCTTTAGTTCATGTCCACGTGTCATAATTACAAGTTCTTTAGCTTCTACATTTCTCATACTATTCTTACCCTCCCCCTGTCTATTTTCAACCTACCATCTATGCTACTTATTCTCTGTACCTTTTCCCTCTCTCTCCTCCTCCCACTCCCCTGTTGCTAACCCTCCATCTGATCTCCATTTCTGTGGTTCTGTTCCTGTTCTAGTTGTTTGCTTAGTTTTTGTTTTTGTTTTAGGTGTGGTTGTTAATAATTGTGAGTTTGCTGTCCTTTTACTATACATGGTTTTTTTTTAATCTTCTTTTTCTTAGATAAGTCCCTTTAACATTTCATAAAATAAGGGTTTGATGATGATGAACTCCTTTAACTTGACCTTATCTGAGAAGCACTTTATCTGCCCTTCCATTCTAAATGAGTGCTTTGCTGGATAGAGCAATCTGGGATGTAGGTCCTTGTCTTTCATGACTTGGAATACTTCTTTCCAGCCCCTTCTTACCTATAAGGTCTCTTTTGAGAAATCAGCTGACAGTCTGATGGGAATTCCTTTGTAGGTTACTGTCCCCTTATCTCTTGCTGCTTCTAGGATTCTCTCCTTCATTTTTACCTTGGCTAATGTAATTATGATGTGCCTTGCTGTGTTTCTTCTTGGGTCCAACTTCTTTGGGACTCTCTGAGCTTCCTGGACTTCCTGGAAGTCTTTTTCCTTTGCCAGAATGGGGAAGTTCTCCTTTATTATTTGTTCAAATACATGTTCAATCTGTTGCTCTTCCTCTTCCCCTTTTGGTACCCCTATAATTCGGATGTTGGAACGTTTAAAGATGTCCTGGAGGTTCCTAAGCTTCTCCTCATTTTTTTGAATTCTTATTCTTCCATTCTTTCTTGTTTGGTTGTTTCTTTCTTCCTTCTGGTCCACTCTATTGTTTTGAGTCCCAGTTTCCTTCCCATCACTATTGGTTCCCTGTGCATTTTCCTTCATCTCTTCTATGGTAACCTGCATTTTTTCATCTAATTTGCACCCCAAATCAACCAATTCTGTGAGCTTCCTGATCACCAGTGTTTTGAACTGTGCGTCTGATAGATTAGCTATCTCTTGGTTGCTCAAAAGGATGAGTTCTGGGGCACCGAATTGTTCTGTTTGAGTCATCTCTCTCTCTCTCTTTTTCTTTCTTTTTTTGGTCTGGTCACACCCGTTACAGTGAGGGGCGGAGCCTTAGGTGTTCACCAGGGCTGGGCACCCCAGTCACTAGATTGTGACATTGTATGTGGGGACCACCAGGTCAGGAGGGAACAATGGCAGTTGCTCAGTTCTCTGTGGGACCTCAGTCCCTTCCCTGGGATCCTGGGTTTCCCACTTTGCCCTGCTCCACAATCGCCACCTCACTGGGTCTGCCAGCTGCCGCTTGTGTACTCAGGGTCCACCCGCTGAGATCTTGTGCGCCCCAGATGCCTTAGGCGCTCCTGGTTGCCTTATGTGCCCAACTCTCTGTGCTCTCCGTGCGGCGACCCGACCCACACCGGCTGCTCGTCTTCACCTGTCCTACCAGTCTGGATGAACGGGTATATTTCAACTTCTTGGCTGTCCGACTTCCATTCAGATAAGTTTTCTGTCAGTTCTGGGTGTTATTCTGCCTCTAAATTGTTGTTGTTCCAATCTTGGTTGGGCGTGGTGGTACGTCCACCTATGTCTCCATCTTGCTGGAAGTCAAAAATTTTATCGTTATCTTTCTTCCGTGGGTGAGAACCTTAGGTTTTTAGCAGAATGTTCACCAGCTTTCCAGGTGCATCTATAATATGCTGCAGCATCACAATGAGCATGTAGGGGTATACTGGGAATATTCTTTGGTCTGCTATACTGTTTTCCTTTCATCTTGAGTCTGGCATTTTTAAATGGGATTTTTGTTATTTGTTATGACTTTATCTATCCTTGGTACTAAAGGGCACAAATGGCATTAATTGGGTCTCTTCTCTATCCCCCAGACCAGGGAGATTTAAGCTGTGTATTCTTTGGTTAGAAAGGACCATTCACTCTCAGAGGTACTTGGTTAGGGGAGATAAGTTCTTGCGATTCACCAGCTGGCTGTAAGATACTCAAACTATTTACTGTTGTTTTATTTTGTTATCTCATTTTCCCCCTTCCAATGGTCCAAGAATTTTCCTAGCTTCACACTGTCTTGTCTCAATTCCCCTCTCTCTGCAATCAATAAATTTAAAAAAATAAAAAAAAATTAATGTTCAGTCACTTTTAGAATCAAAAGGAAAGTGAAAGAGGAATTCTCAACAGGTATAAACCTGTCCCATGAGCAGCACACACCACACAGCGCCATGGACTCCTGGGTTAGTCCCTGCACCTTCCTGTCGGTGGCTCTGGGCGGCGGGCAGCTCCCCTTCTGTGAGGGCCCCGCCTGTGCTCCCAGCCCTGTGACCCCCAGAGCTCCTCACTTGTTCTGCAGGACTGTGAGGTCTTCGGGGAGAGTGAGCTTTGTCTCTGCATCTGGCACTGTGGGGAGACCAGGGGGCCCCAGGTGAGAGCACATGTGGGTGTCCAGGTTGTGTCTCCCAGAGCTGGGGAAGATGCCGAGGGTGGGCTGATGGGGGACCCGATATCGTAAAAGTGAGGGACCCCCACCTGTGTGTCTCAGCTGCTAATGCAGGTCAGTGCCTTCTCAGCCCCAGTCTGTTCTCCCCCCACTTTGCTCCAACACAGGCGGCCCTGCCTGGCACTGTGCTATGGAGTTTTAGCGTGCTGAGCGCAGAGCTCCCCTCCTGTCACCCTGGGTTCAGACTCACACACGTCCCCAGGGGGGCAGGCCGAGCTCTGTGTGTGTTTAGCGGAGAAGGAGCCGCTGGTCTCGGGCTATTCCTGGAAATGAGGGGGTTCTGGGAAGGCGCACTGCACACTCCAGAGCCCGTCCATCTGCATCCTGGGTCCAGGGCCAGGGCTGTGTTGGGGAAAACAAAACCGGTCAATTCCCTGAGGTACCGTTTCTGACCCAGACAGGGCCCAAGCTCACCTCCGTCTGTCCCCTGCTACTGTGGACAGTGCCCTGGCCTGGCCTTAGTTAGACATTAGATTCAGAGTGAGAAATTTCCTCCTGTCCCCCAGATGGAGCCGGCGCTGGGCCCGCCCTTCCCTGGGCACAGAGAGGAGGAGCTGGAGAACCCCAGCCCCGCTGACTGCCCCACTTTCCTCCTCCTCACACACTTCCTTCCCTCCTACTGCAGACCTGCCCCCTATTGGGGGGATCCTGGAGATGCAGGAGGGAGGGCCCGGCACACAGGGGCCTCCCTGACTGGAGCTCAAGGCCCAGGCAGGGTGCAGACAGGCACAGGGACCTGCAGTGCCACGTGGTCCTTGTGGGGGAGAGGTGCAGGTCCCCGGGGCCTGGGGACCCAGACAGTGTCAGCTGAGCCAGGCTGTGGCCCTCAGGGCAGCTTCTCAGAGGAGGGGTGTCTGTCTGATGGGGGCAGAGGAGGCGTGGGGGTGGGGCAGGGGGAGAGGAGGACAGAGAAGCACATGTGTGTGCAGAGGGGCAGAGGTGGGCGTGAGCTGCCTGGTGGGAAGGCAAGGCCTGCAGTGGCCCCGGGGGGCAGTGTGCTGGGAGGGCCGGGGGGCCAGGAGGGGTCGGCCTGAGGGGCCTGAGAGCTGCCCACGGGCCAGCCTGAGTTCTGAGGCCAGACGAAGGTCATTTCCTGTGGGCCCTGTGGGAAGCCACAGTGGGTCTTGGGGAGACTGGAGGGGGAGGGGGAGGCGCAGGAGGCAGGGGGCTCTTCAGGACACCATGAGGGTCACATAATGGGGAACCGGGAGGCCCTGAACCAAGTCATCTGTGAGGAGATGAACAAGGACATGAATCAGGAGAAACTTCTAGTGTCAACACTGGTGTTGGGTGTTGGCAGGAAGGAGGGCAAAGGGAAGCGGACCCCTGGCCTCAGATCGGGCGTCCTGGGGTGAGGGCTGTGGGGGGGCTGCTATTTGCTGAGGTCAGGCAGAAAAGGAGAGTAAAACGGAAATATTCTCCAGTCAAAAAACGGCCACTCCCTGGGCAGTACACTGGGGCCCAGGAAGGAGCTGTGGGAGGGGAGGGGGCAGGGACGCAGGGACTGGGAGACCCGGGGCAGAGAAGACCCAGTGCAGCTGCTTTCCCGCCAGGTGCTCCCTGCACTCCCTGCCCCGTCTCTGAGCCTCAGTCTGTAAACCAGCGCAAACCGGTGCTCCACACACCCTCACCAGGTGATGAGCACCAGCCAGGGGTCCTCAGGCCAAGTAGGTCTGCAGGTGGGGCCTTTGCTGGGCCCTGGACATCTGTGTACACCCTTCTGGCATTTTCTCTTGCAGGTCAGCAGCGAATACAATCCTGGAGACCTGATTGAGATTTCCCGTCCTATCTACCAGCACTGGGCGCTCTACCTGGGAGATGGCTACGTGGTCCATCTGGCTCCTCCAAGTAAGGAGTGTGAAAGCATAATTCTCAAAAGTTTCATTAACATAATGAGAATACCTCAAAGCTCAATGCCACCAGGAGAAACCCGAGGTGGCTTCTCCCTGAGCAGTGGGTGGGGTCACCGTACATCCATGTCCCTCTGAGTCACCCCAGTGGGTCCCACCGGGCCTGACAGGGCAGAAAAAGAGATTTGTGGGCACCCCAGTGCAGCCAGGTGCCTGGGCACTGGGGGCTCTGGAGCTCGGTGCCCGGTTACCGGGGCAGGCGAGGGCTGATGTCACTTAAACCAGCAAAGGCTCTGAGTGTCTGTGGTCACATAAAGGACAAGGTTCCTCAGTGCTCTGTCCTGGGTACTCATGTGATTTCACAGAAAAGGTGTCCTAGGTGTGGACTTAGTTGCCCTCAACAGAGGCAGCTCTCATGGTGACATGTCACCAACAGCATCCTCTCACAGACACACCTGCGGGCCCTGAGGGCTCTCTTCAACTCCTGGAGAGCAGGGGAGGCAGGACCGCCCGCCAGGTACAAGGGGAGTGCAGGACGCAGGTGTGCGTGCTGTCCAGGACGGAGGGATGCTGGGGTGGGACTGCTGACTGAGGGCCAGTGCCGCATGTCCCGCAGAACCTGTCACCCTAACCTTGGACACGAGGGTTTGCACTGTCCCCAGAAGGAGTCTGTTCTCAGAATAATCTTTGCATCTTGTCCATTTTCTGTAAGCTCTCAGCTACCCTGACAGAGTCGTAACAATGTCTGAACGGATGGAAACTAGTGAATGAAACCCCCCTAATCATGACGACACTTTGGGAGGCTTGGAGCAGAGGGCAGGGCTGCAGCCCGCGGGGTCCGGGGTCGGGCCTGTGTCTGCACATGCGGGGTAGGGGGGTTCTTAATGGGGGAGCGCTCAGTGGGAACTGCAGCCTTCAGACAGAACCATAAACTGAGCGTGCTCAGTTGCTGTGCGCACTGTTGCTCCCGACGCCCCCCAGAACATGACACCCGGACCCAGTGGGATGGACTGGGGGCCCCAGCAGCTGGTGGCTCCAGTGTGGGCCTCTCCACTGGCCACAGTGCTGTCAGGCACGCCCTGAGAATGTGTCCCAGGTCCAATATTGATTATCTGAGGGGGGAGGTCCAAAACATCGGAATTTATTTATGAAAGAGATCTATTTATTCTTACATGTTTAAACATCAGTCATCTTGAAAGAACTCTCTGCTTGATGCCACACAACCACCGAGACCTTCTCTCCACTGCTCAGACCTGCTTTTGACTCGTTGATTCTGATGCCTTTCAGTGCTGCTGCCGTTTTTTGTGTCACTTCTCCCACATCAGCAAAACACGTCACTTTTAGGACCTTTTCCACCCAGGGAAACAAAAGAGTTGCTTGGGGAGAGATCGGGTGAATAGGAAGGGCGGGGCACGGGGCTCATGCTGTTTTTGGTCAAACACGGTGGGCGCTCAAACGGCTCTGACCTCTTTGGGAAATACACAAGGGCCCCGAGAGGAACGGAGAACAAACACTGTTTCCAGTCATTGTTCAGAGCGGCTGAGCCGGGGCACAGCCAACATGCTCATTAACGGGAGGAGCTGGTCAGCTGGATGGGGACCATTCTCGTAACGGAACACAAGGCAGCCACTGGCCACCCCAGCACTAACACCATGAACACACATCACAGATTGTTCAGTCAAAGGAGCGAAATCTGTGACTCCCCCAGTCATGCCTGGGAAGGGACAGACAGTGAAAGCTCAGTAGCGGCTTCCAACCTCCCTTCCTTCTGGTCTTACTCTCTCTTTCCCCACCCAGTAGTACCACCCCCCCCCCACCCCCCACCCCTCCCCCGAGGCTTATCCTGCAGTGCCTGATCCCAGTGTCTCTGATTCTAGGTGAGTACGCTGGGGCGGCTTTCTCCACATTTGTCTCAGTTTGGTCTGATACAGCAGAGGTGAAAAAGGAGCGGCTGACTTATGTGGCAAGGAGGTGCAATCATCGGGTGAACAACGAGTTGGACAAGGAGCTGGACCCACTGCCTGTGAAGGAGATTCTCAGTTCTGTCTACAGCATGATTGGCAAGAAGGTGCCGTACGATATTACCACGAACAATTGTGAGCACTTTGTCACAGAACTGAGATATGGTGAGCCCAGATCCCTGCAGGTAAGACCCTCTCTGGGTGGTCCCTTTCCCTCCTGGAGGTCTGCTTCAGGGGCGACCAGGCGGTGCACCCAGAGGGAATAGTTACCCTGAATGATGCAAAAGCGGGCTCCCCTGTGGCAGGGAGGCAGGACATCTGAGAGCCCTTCTCAGATCTGCTTCTAATCCTCTCGGGGTCTTTGCACAGGTCACCTCCTCTCTGGGCCTCAGTTTCCCCATGTGTAGAAGAAGAGGTGGTAGGAGGACCTCTGGGGCTCTGGCCAGCTCTGTCTCTTCAGGGTCCTTCCCCTGTAAGACCCCCCTAAAGGCAGCCCCTGGGGCCCCTGTGTGTGGTCAGGGAGCGTCTGGGCCCACCCAGCACCATGGCAGGTCAGCTCTCCTAAGGCCCCAGAGAGCACTGGGGCAGGGGGTGCCCGGTCAGTGGGCCCACGTGCCCGCTCAAGGACACCTTTATGTCCCACTTGGACACAGCTTTAACCCCTCCCCCTCCCTCTCTTCCCAGTGTGTTGTCCTAACACACCCAGCTAGTGAGGGGCAAGAGCAGGATTCAAAGCCCAGTGGCCCTGCTCTTCACTGCTGACCACAGCACTCCAGATCTGGGGGCCCCTATCAGTGGGTGGGTGGGGGCCTGGGTGAGAGAGAGTGGGGGCAGGAGGGGCAGGTGTGCAGGGGGTAAGGGTTCAATGCTGAGGTGGGGTGTGTGTGGCCAGCCAGATGTCCAGGCGAGCATGTTGAGCAGCAGATGGACATGTGAGTCTGGAGTTCAAGGTTGAGGCAGGGGCTGGAGGGCAAAGTTTCCAGGCTGCACTTGTGAGCAGTCCACATGGTGGCCATGGTTTCCCAGGGTCTCCCCTCAGCCTCTGCCACAAGCGTCCCCCTGCAGGGGCGGCCCCAGGGAGAGCCCAGACCACACAGCCATTCCCACCTTGACCCCAGAGCTCTGGGCCCAGGACCCCAGGCACAAAGCCTCCTCCCCACCCACCCAGGCCGGGAACACACGGCCTCCCCCAGGGAGTGCACACAGAGGACTCCATCAGCCTCTCCTGCCGGTTGGCGGGACAAATCCAGACAAGCCCACACTGAGAAGTGGTCCCCACTTCTGTTTCCCAGGGAATGGGGCCTCATCCTCTGAGGGAGAGGACCCTGGGCTCGTCTAGGGAGGGAGGGAGGACCTGCCTGGATGGGCCTGGATTCTGACACGGGCTGCCCACTTTCAGGTTGAAAACGCCGCAATGGGAGCAGGGCTGGTGTCAGCCTTAGGTGCGGCTGCTATTGGAGCAGCAACCCTTGCTAATTCTATAGTGAGGAACTGGTCCCACCCCAGTGACAGCCTGAAGAAGTCACAGGATCCTGCCCTCGAAGCTGCTGAGCAGCCGACCGCCCCCACCTCCGCTGCCTCCCTGACCCCAGCTCCTGGGCAGCCCGCAGTTCTGTCCCTCGCTCTCCCTCTCGCTGACCAAAGGAAGGAATAATTGTACCAAGACCTAGAATGAATAAATGTATTTGCCTTTCCCTTCACAAAGGAATTCCACTGTGTGTTGTGTAGACTTCTAAACCAGACAGGAGGAGCTTCAGCGCCTGTTGGGGACACCAGCAAGCTCTGGCCATGTGGCCCTGGGTGACGCTCCTGACTCCCAGGCCTCAGGTCCTTCTCTCCCAGAGGGGCCGGGGTCCGCATCATGGTGACAGCGTGAGGGTCGGGTGAAGTGGTGGTGGGGAGACCCCTGCCCCTGTCTGGTCTGCGGCAGGAGCTCAGAGGACCGTCCCCGTGGTTCTGTGCAGACTGACCCTTGTTCCCACTGGACATCACTCCTTTCACTCCCAGGGGGCAGAACAGGAACACGAGATTCTCCCCCCACCACTTTCCCCCTGTGGAGTCCCGCCCTCTGGTACCTGGGGCCCCTCACAAGGCATGACCCTCCCCCAGTGACCTCCCTCAAGCAGCCCCCCTGGTAAAGTGCTGCTTTTCTCTTTGAACTCAGAGGCCTCCTCCTCGCCACCTGTGATAGCAGAGGGAATGCTCTCATCTCTGGGCACCCCCCTTGCCGAGGCTCCAGCTGCCCCCGGGGGGAATGCTGAAGACCCCCACCCCCACACTGAGGGCAGGACACCCCTCTGTGGGACATTGGGATGGGGGTGCCTGGGGTCACCATTGGCCCAGACTCGTAGAATGCGCAGCAGCGAGAGCGGCCCCTGAGGTAGACTAAGGACCTGGCTTATGATGCTGTGTCACTGCAGGTTCAGGGACTGTGACAACAGTGTGCTCTCCGGGGGCTGTGGACAGCAGGGGAGGCTGTGCATGAGTGGGGTCGGGGGCTCGGGACATCTCTGTACCTTCCCTCGGTTTTTCTGTGAGCCTAAAACTGCTCTAAAAAGTAAGTCATTTTAATAAGGTAACAGAAATGATATATTTGACTTTATAAAAATTTGGTTTTCTTTATGGCAAAATATTCTCATTATTCTCTTGTGTATTCCCAAATACTCAGTTTCTTTGATCAGATCTACTCAATCATTTAAAAATATTTCCTTTCTCCTCATTGAAATGATTCATGAGTCCAATCCCTTCTTTCATATAAATATATATTAAATATACATATTTTATAGTCTGTGTGCAATAATCCCAGTATGGAAAGGCTTTGTGAGTCCCATTCCACTCTGTTTTTCTCCTACTGTCTCTCTCTCTCAGTGGCTTGTTTCTTGTTTTGGTTTCCTTTTGCCTGTTAGCTTTTACATTTTAGATGTGATCATGTATTTCTTGAACTTTTCTGAGAAAGTTCTCCTTTAGAGAAGACTTACATTCCCATCAGCAGCTGCCAAGGGGACCACATTCATTTTATTATAATGATTATTATTTATCTCCAAAGAAGGACTTTTTTTCCATTGCTTTCAGAGAGAGGGGAAGGGAGAGAGGGAAGGAGAGAGAGAAAAATCAAAGCGAGGGAAAAGCAGTGACCTGCTGCCTCCTTCCTGCGCCTGGACCGGGACTGTGTGCATCCCAGCTGGGGAACCTCACATGCCCCAGCCAGGAAGTGATCCCACAACCTGGGGTGTGGCCAGACAGGGAATCAAACCCACCACATTTTGGTTATAGAATGAGATTCCATCCAACTGAGCTTACCAGTTGGGGCAGCACAGTCATTTTAGGCGACGTATTTTTTTTCTTTTTTAAAAATGTCTATGGAATTTATGGGGGGTGACGCTGGTCAATAAAATTATATTGGTTTCAGGTGTACCGTTCTACAACACATCATCTGTGTGTTGCATTGTCTGTTCACCACCCAACATCATCTCCTACTGTTACAGGGGTGCAGCCAGAGGGGGCCCCAAATAGGGATTTGTAATGGGGTCCAGAACTCAGGGTGTCCAAGAAATATTAGAAAAATATATATATGATGTCCTCACCCTCCACCAGTCTGAGCTGAGAGATGGGACACATGGAGCAGGGCCATGGAGAGCTGTTTTGTATAGCAACAGCTTTGCAGCTAACCTCTGGCGTCGTTGTTTACAATATCTGTAACCTTTAGCTGGTTTCACAGATATGTTACACAGCTGTGGCCATGCTTTGGGGTAGGGGGATGCAAGTGACTTCCACCAAAGATGTAACTGGGAGGCAACTGCCCCTGGTTGTAGAGCCTGTGTGACAGCTTGCAGATGATTGTCTCCACACCACACGACCATGCCTACCCGGACTTACTATGGAAGAAGACAGGAATGCAGGCAGGTGGACTGATTGTGGGAGGAGTCAGAAATGGGGCTGCTGAGGAAGATTAGTGCAGGGATTTAAACCCAGGGTCAGCAGCCATACCGAGAGGGACCACACAGCTTTGGCAGAGTAGGTTAGGATCATGGACCATTGGGGTGCTCATTTTTCCACGTGGCTTAGGAAGCAGGAGAGACTTTGCCTGGAAGGAAAGGGGTGAAAGGACTCTTGCTGGTGGGTCATGAGAAGGTGCCACATGGCTCTGGATTAACTGGAGATTGTGGTGGCGACACAGCGGGTGGTGCCAGAACCGAGGGGCTGCCTGAACCACAGACTTTTGCTTCTTTGCCTGAGATACTGTACCCTGGACTGGGCAAAGGGGAGAAGAAAGAACTGTGTGCATCTCTGGGTATTCTACAGAATTTTGGTACTTTAGTGAAGACATTAAGTCATTACTCTAAGTCTATATAACTTTTAAATAAATAATTCCTTCCCTTTTCACCAGTCTCTGGCATTGAGAGATGTCTTTCCTCTGGCAGTGGTCAAAGCGAACCTAGAAGATAGGGGGGAACCCTTGTTGAAAAGGGGGGATCCTTCTGGTAATAGTAGATCGTTCACTCCACCCGGATCTCTTCTGTAACACTACCACCACCATTTATCCCCCTTTACTGTTCTCTCTGTGCGCGTCAGATTCTATTTTGTTTGTGTTGCTCATTACATTCCACATGTGAGTGAAATCGTGGTATTTATTTCCTCTGACCAGTTCATCTCACTTGGCTTAATGCTCCCCAGGACCATCCGTGCTGTCCCAAAAGGGAAGATTTTGTCTGTTTTTATTCCCAGTTGGTATTCCATTGTGCAAATATACCACAGCTTTTTATCTACTCATCTACTGATGGGCACTGGGGCTGTTTCTAAAACTCAGCTATTCTGAATAACATTGTGATGAACATAGAGGTGCAAAAACATAAATCTTTTAATAATTAACCACCTCAGTCCTCGCCAAGTGGCTCAGTGGGTTGGAGGGTCCTCCCATCACCAAGAGGTCTTGGGTTTGATTCCTGAGCAAGGCATGTCCCTAGGTTGTGATTTTGATCCCCAGTCAGGGCATGTACAGGAGGCAATTGATTGATGTTTCTGTCTCACGTCAATGTTTCTCTTTCTCCCCCTCCCTTTCTCTCACTCTTAAAAACAAAATCAATAAATATATCCTTGGACAAGGATTAAGAAAAAAATTCACCATGCAGAATTACCGTCTGCTACTTCCTAGCCCTGGGTGGGGTCTCAGAAGGGCCAGGTCCCCAAGTTCTCCCCCTTCCTCCCAATCCTCTGCCACCAGTGACCCCAGATGGCCAGTCCATCTGGCCATTCTCCATGACCATCACCACAGCCACCACCACTCTGACTTGGGAATTCGGGGCGTCACCTCCCCTGGCTGTACCTGCCCACACAGGAGGAAGCTGGCGGGCCTTTGACCCCCTCCCTGCAGGAGAGACCAGGCTGGACCCTCGCACAGGGCTCCCCTGGAGGCTCAGGCTCTCAGAGGGTGAGGGATAAGCGAGGAACCCGTCCACGCTGCTACCAAAGGGGGCCGTGCGCCGACTCCCAGGCTGAGATGTCAGCCTCCATGTGGGGGTTCCAGAAGGGGCCGTGCCTGCCTGGTTGCTGCCAGGCTCCCTCTGGGTCAGGGGCCCAGCTCTGTGAGGCCCAACAAGCAGGAGGCTGAAATGCAGGAGGAGGCTTCTCACCTGGTGCAGTCTAAGGCCCCCCAACAGGAGAGGGAGCTTGGGGGTCAGATCCTGTGAGTGCTGTGACCACTGGCCTCTAATCCCAGGCAGCAAATCTCCCTGGGACAAGACCCAGGCTGTCAGCAGCTCTGGAGGGACCAAAGGTCAGTGCCAGCTCCACCCCACCCCCAAGTGTCTCAGTAGCAGGGGTGCTGAATGGTGGAGGTCGTTCACCCATTACCCCCTCCATGTGAACCTGCCTCTGAAGTCAAGCCTAAGATGCATCGGCAGAGCTGATTGGCCTAGTGAGGTCACCTGACCCATCAGCTACCAATTACCACCCTGAGCCAGGCTGCAGTGAGCTGAGCCAGTCAGAGTCTCTCTCAGGAACTTGAACCCGGACCAGGCGCTGCAGGCTTTGCAGGACATGCAGTTGAACTGATGTAGGAGGAGAAGGCCCAGCATGGTGGGGGCCATAATGGTACTGATTGTTTCTGGAACCGAGAGACACAGAGTAACAGGAGGAACTGCGAGCCTCAGTCACAGGTTGTGGGTCACGTGCGTGGCCAAGACTCTTCCTCTCAGTTCCAGCTGCTGAGGTCCTGGCCCCTGGCAGGGCAGTGCTTCCTGGTCTTGTCCACCCCAGGTGTGCCTGCCCTGCCCCTCCTGCATCCTCAGGCCATAAAAAGAGCATTCACCCCTCCCCCCGCCCACAGAGATACCTGAGAAAAGCACTGAATGGCCCCAGGGCTCGGAGCAGGCAAGCAGGCTGCCCCACTGCCCTTGGCATCATCGGGTATAGGATGAGCTGTGGAAGGGCCTGGCCACCCTGCCTGGCTTCAACCTCAAAGACAGGGCAGACCTGAGCTTGGGGGACTATGGAGCATCCCTGGGAGCTGGCTTCCTCCTTCCTAAACCAGAGGACATGAGTTCTTCTCATGGACCACGGGTGTTCAGATGTCCCTGCAAGACTCAGGATGGGGCGGACCGGTGCAGGGCAGACATCCAGGTCCTAGTCCCAGCTTCCCCCACTGGCTTGTGGTCTAGAAACTGTCACCGGTCCCCTCTGAGCCAGAGCCGGGGGGACCTCAGCACGCTACAGTGACATTTCTTAAAAAGTAGGAAAGGCGGCCAGTGAGCAAGATGAGGCCTGACCTGCAAACCCAGTGCCCCACTCACTACGTGGCCTCAGACAAGTCCCTCTCTTGTCACGGTTCTTTTATCAGTTACAGATTGAAGGCACTGGATGAGGTGATGTCCACACTCCCCCAGCTCTAAGCTCTCTGATTGGCTTCTAAAGGAGACCTCAGCCTCCTGCTCACCCAGGCTTCCAGGGAAGCTGGAATGAGAAGGCAACTCCGTGGGCCCTGGAACCGTTGGGGAGGCAGATGAGTTTCATCCTCTTGCCAGTAGAGGGCGTCCTCTCCTAAACTACTGGGAGCTACTTGCACATGTCAGCAATTTACCTTAGGATGCCTATTTACCCAAAAGAGATGAAAATGGATGTTCACACGTATAAAACAGACCTGTATGGGAATACTTACTATGGCTCTAATAATGACTGTCAAAAATAAAAAATTGGAGTTCTGGCCAAGATGGAGGCATAGATAGATACGCTTCACTTCCTTGCTGAGCCAAAAGAAGGACAGCAACCAATTTAGAAACAAAAACAACCAGAACTGCCAGAAAATAGAACTGCCGGGAAGTCCGACAGCCAAGGAGCTGATGAAGAAACATTGGCCCAGACTGGTGGGAGGGGCGGGGACTGGAGCTGGGGCAGAGAGGATGCCAAGCAAGGCGGCAGCTGTGGGCTGGGCAGTCCCACATTCCCATGTGGATAAACCGGGAGGAACAAGTGGGGATCGAGACAGGCCGAGCAACCCAGGGTCCCAGCGCAGGGAACGAAAGCCTCAAAACCTCTGACTGAAAACACCTGTGAGGGTTGAGGAAGCTGGAGAAACTCCCGGCCTCACAGGAGAGTTTGTTGAGAGACCCACAGGGTCCTAGAACACACACAAACCTGGGAATCAGCACCAGAAAGGGTACAGCCACTTGTGAGAGGTGAGGGAGGTGACTGAAATCGGGGAGAGAGCCAAGCAAGGGACATTGTTCCTTCTCTTACCCCTCCCCCACACACAGCGCCACAAAGCAGGGACTTGGTTGCCCCACCCTGGTGAATACCTAAGGCTCAGCCCCTTCCTACATAACAGGCAAGCCATGACAAAGAAATATGGCCCAAATGAAAGAACAGATCAAAACTCCAGAAAAACAACCAAGCGATGAAGAGATAGACATCGTATTTGATGCAGAGTTCAAAACACTGGTAATCAGGACGCTCACAGAAATGGTTGAATAGGGTTCCAAAACAGAGGAAAGAGTGAAGGCTACACACAGTGAAATAAAGGGAACCAACAGTGAAGGGAAAGAAACCAGGACTCAAATGAAAGATTTGGAACAAAAGGAAGAAATAATCATTCATTCAGAACAGAATGAAGAAACAAGAATTCAAAAAATGAGGAGAGGCTTAAGAACCTCTGGGACAACTTTAAATGTTCTAACATCTGAATCATAGGGGTGCCAGAAAGAGAAGAGGAAGAGCAACAAATTGAAAATTTATTTGAACAAGAATAAAGGAAAACTTCCCAAATCTGACAAAGAAACTAGATATGCAAATCCAGGAACCTCAAAGTGCCCCAAGGAATTTGGTTCCAAGGAGGAACACACCAAGACACATCATAATTACATTAGCCAAGATGAAAGATAAGGAGGGAATCTTAAAAGCAACAAGAGGAAAGGAGACAGTTACCTACAAAGAAGTACCCATTAGACTATCAGCTGATTTCTCAAAAGAAACCTTGCAGGCAAGAAGGGGCTGGAAAGAAGTATTCCAAGTCATGAAAGGCAAGGACCTACCTCCGACAGCTATCCAGCAAAGGTATCATTTAGAATGGAAGGGCAGGTAAAGTACTGCCCAGATAAGGTCAAGTTAAAGGAGTTCTTTATCACCAAGCCCTTATTAGGTAAACTGTTAAATGGATTTATCTTTATTAAGAAAAAGAGGACCAAAACTATGAATAATAAAATGACAACAAACTCACAACTATCAATAACTGAACTTAAGAAAATAAATAGTCTAAGAAAACAACGAGAACAGGGAGAGAATCACAGAAATGGAGATCATGGGGAGGGTTATCAGTGAGGGAGGGGAGAATGGGGGTGGAAGGTACAGGGAATAAGAAGCATAACAGGTAGGCACACAGTTGATGGGGTGGGGGTTAAGAATAGAACAGAAAACGAAGCCAAAGAACTTTCACGTCCGACCCACGGACATGAACTAAGGGGGAGAAGTGCTAGAGGGAAAGAGAGTACCAAGAGGAGGGGCATAAAGGGGAGAAATAATGCAACAATTGTAACAGCACAATCAAAAAATAAACTAAAAAATAAAATGCAAAAAAAAATTTAAAACCACCCAAGGTCCTTCAGCTTGTGAACAGAGAACAGGTGATCTCACTAGGCCAGTCAGCTCTGCCGATGCAGCTTAGGCTAGACTGCAGAGGCAGGTTCACTCGGAGGGGTAATGGGTGAGCCACCTCCACCTTTAAGCACCCGTGCTACTGGGGCACTTGGGGGTGGGGTGGAGCTGGCACTGACCTTTGGTCCCTCCAGAGCTGCTGACACCCTGGGTCTTGTCCCAGGGGAGATTTGCTCCCTGGAATTAGAGGCTGGAGGTCACCACACTCACAGGGTCTGACCCCCAAGCTCCCTCTCCTGTTGGGGGGTCTTAGACTGCACCAGGTGGGAACCCTCCTCCTGCGTGTCAGCCTCCTGCTTGTTGGGCCTCACAGAGCTGGGCCCCTGAACCGGAGGGAGCCTGGCAGCAACCAGGCAAGCACGGGCCCTTCTGGAACCCCCACATGGAGGCTGACATCTCAGCCTGGGAGTCGGCGCATGGCCCCCTTTGGTAGCAGTGTGGATGGGTTCCTCGCTTGTCTCTCAGCCTCTGAGAGCCTGAGCTTCCAGGGGAGCCCTGTGCGAGGGTCCAGCCTGGTCTCTCCTGCAGGGAGGGGGTCAAGGGCCTGCCAGCTTCCTCCTGTGTGGGCAGGTACAGCCAGGGGAGGTGACGCCCGAATTCCCAAGTCAGAGTGGTGGTGGCTGTGGTGATGGTCATGGAGAATGGCCAGATGGAGTGGCTGCTCAGTAGGGTCGCTGGTGGCAGAGGATGGGGAGGAAGTGTGAGAAGTTGGGGACCTGGACCTTCTGAGACCTTGCCCAGGCCACACTAGGAAGTAGCGGAGGGTAATTTTGCATGGTGAATTTTTTTCTTAATCCTTGTCCGAGCATATATTTATTGATTTTGCTTTTAAGAGCCACAGTTTGGGAAGGAGAAAAAGAGTAACATCAATCAATTGCCTCCTGTACATGCCCGGACCGGGGATCAAAATTACAACCTAGGGACATGCCTTGCTCAGGAATCAAATCCAAAACCTCTTGGTGATGGGACGACCCTCCAACAAACTGAGCCACCTGGCGAGGCCTGAGGTGGTTAATTTTTTAAAAGATTTATTTTTTTTGCACTTCTATGTTCATCACAAAGTTATTCATAATAGCTGAGATTTAGAAATAGCCCAAGTGCCCGTCAGTAGATGAGTAGATAAAAAAGCTGTGGTATATTTGCACAATGGAATACCAACTGGGAATAAAAAAAGAAAGAAATCTTCCCTTTTGGGACAGCATGGATGGTCCTGAAGAGCATTAAGCCAAGTGAGATGAGCTGGTCAGAGGAAACAAATACCACGATTTCACTCACATGTGGAATGTAATGAGCAACACAAACAAAGTAGAATCTGACGCCCACAGAGAGAACAGACTGACCGCTGTCAGAGGGGAAAGGCTGGGCAGGGCTGGAGTGCAGAGGGTGGTGACCAGAGGGGAAGGGAGGGGAGGGGAGGTAGGAGAGGGTAAAGGGGGATAAATGGTGGTGGTAGTGTTACAGAGCAGACCTGGGGGGCGTGAACGATGTACTATTACCAGAAGGATCCCCCCTTTTCAACAAGGGTTCCCCCCTATCTACTAGGTTCGCTTTGCCCACTGCCAGGGGAAAGACGTCTCTTAATACCAGAGACTGGTGAAAAGGGAAGGAATTCTTTATTTAAAAGTTATACAGACTTAGAGTAATGACTTAATGTCTTCATTAAATTACCAAAATTCTTTAGAATACCCACAAATGGACAAGGTTCTTTCTTCTTCCCTTTGCCCAGTCCAGGGTACAGTATCTCAGGGAAAGAAGCAAAAGTCTGTGGTTCAGGCAGCCCCTCGGTTCTGGCACCATCCGCTGTGTCGCCACCACAATTTCCAGTTAATCCAAAGCAATGTGGCACCTTCTCATGAGCCACCAGCAAGAGTCCTTTCACCCCTTTCCTTCCAGGCAAAGTGTCTCCTGATGCCTAAGCCACGTGGAAAAGCGGGAGCACCCTAAAGCCACATGGTCCTAACTCTCGCCCAAGCCTTGTGGTCACAACCTACTCTGCCAAAGCTGTGTGGTCCCTCTTGGTATGGCCGCTGACCCTGGGTTTAAATGCCCACCCTAATCTTCCTCTGCAGCCCCATTTCTGACTCCTCCCACAACCAGTCACACCTGCCAACATTCCCTCATTCCTCCAGCTTTACTGGGCTGCCATAGTAAGTCCGGGCAGGCATGGTCGTGTGGTGTGGAGACAATCATCTGCAAGCTGTCACACAGGCTCTGTACCCAGGGGCAGTTGCCTCCCAGTTACATCTTGGGTAGAACTCACTTCCATCTCCCTGGCTCAAAGCATGGCCACAGCTGTTTAACATATCTGTGAAACCAGCTAAAGGTTACAGATACTGTAAAGCGACGATGCCAGAGGTTCGCTGCAAAGCTGTTGCTGTACCAAACAGCTCTCCATGGCCCCTGCTCCATGTGTCCCATCCCTCAGCTCAGACTGGTGGAGGGTGAGGACATCATATATATATTTTTCTAATATTTCTTGGACACCCTGAGTTCTGGGCCCCATTACAAATCCCTATTTGGGGCCCCCTCTTGGCTGCACCCTGTAACAGTAGACGATGTTGGGTGGTGAACACACAGTCCAACACACAGATGATGTGTTGTAGAACGGTACACCTGAAACCGATATAATTTTATTAACCAGTGTCACCCCCATAAATTCCATAGACATTTTTAAAAAGAAAAAGAAAAAGAAAGAATATTTTGTGTAAAATGATTGTGCTGCCACAACTGATAAACTCGGTTGGTTGGAGTGTCATTCTGTAACCAAAATGCAGTGGGTTTGATTCCCTGTCTGGCCACACACCTAGGTTGCAGGTTCAATTCCTGGCTGGGGTGTGTGAGGTTCCCCAGCTGGATTGCACACAGTCCCAGTCCAGGTGCAGGAAGGAGGCAGCAGGTCACTGCTTTTCACTCACTTTGATTTTTCTCTCTCTCCTTCCCTCTCTCCCTTCCCCTCTCTCTAAAAGCAATGAAAAAAAAAAGTCCTTGTTTGGGCATAAATACTAATAATTATAATAAAATGAGTGTGTCCCCTTGGGAGCTGCTGATGGGAATGTAAGTCTTCTCTAAAGGAGAACTTTCTCAGAAAAGTTCAAGAAATACATGATCACATCAAAAATGTAAAAGCTAACAGGCAAAAGGAAACCAAAACAAGAAACAAGCCACTGAGAAAGAGACGGTAGGAGAAAAACAGAACTGAATAACTCACAAAGCCTTTTCATATTGGGATTATTAGACACAGACTATAAAATAGGTATATTTAATATATATTTATATGAAAAAAGGGATTGGACATGTGAATCATTTCAATGAGGGGAAAAGGAATATTTTTAAATGATTGAGTAGATCTGATAAAAGAAACTGAGTATTTGGGAATACATAAGAGAATAATGAGAATATTTTGCCATAAAGAAAACCAAATCTTTTAAAGTCAAATATATCATTTCTGTTACCTTATTAAAAAGACTTACTTTTTAGAGCAGTTCTAGGCTCACAGAAAAACCAAGGGAAGGTACAGAGATGTCCCGTCCCCCCAACCCCCACTCATGCACAGCCTCCCCGCTGTCCACAGCCCCCGGAGGGAGACACTGTTGTCACAATCGCTGAACCTGCAGTGACACAGCATCATAAGCCAGGTACTTAGTCTACCTCAGGGGCCGCTCTCGCTGCTGCGCATTCTACGAGTTTGGGCCAATGGTGACATCACGCACCCCCATCCCAGTGTCCCACAGAGGGGTGTCCTGCCCTCAGTGTGGGGGTGGGGGTCTTCAGCGTCCCCCCCGGGGGCAGCTGGAGCCTCGGCAAGGGGGCGCCCAGAGATGAGAGCATTCCCTCTGCTATCACAGGTGGTGAGGAGGAGGCCCCTGAGTTCAAAGAGAAAAGCAGCACTTTCTACCAGGGGGGCTGCCTGAGGGAGGTCACTCGGGGAGGGCCATGCCTTGTGAGGGGCCCCAGGTACCAGAGGGCGGGACTCCACGGGCGGATGGTGATGGGGGGAGAATCTCATGTTCGCGTTCTGCCCCCTGAGAATGAAAGGAGTAATGTCCAGTGGGAACAAGGGTCGGTCTGCACAGAACCTCGGGGGACGGTCCTCTGAGCTCCTGCTGCAGACCAGACAGGGGTAGGGGATCTCTCACCCACTGTCTCACGCTGTCACTGGGGACGTGGACCCCGGCCCATCTGGGAGAGAAGGACCTGAGGCCTGGGAGTCAGGAACGTCACCCAGGGCCACATGGCCAGAGATTGCTGGTGTCCCCATAGGCGCTGAAGCTCCTCCCATATGGTTTAGAAGTCTACACAACACACAGTGGAATTCCTCTGTGAAGGGAAAGGCAGATACATTTATTCATTCTAGGTCTTGGTACAATTATTCCATCCTTCGGTCAGCGAGCGGGAGAGAAGGAGGGACACAACTGCAGGCTGCACGGGAGCCGGGGTCAGGGAGGCAGCGGAGGTGGGGGTTCTGGCTGGTCAGCGGCTTCGAGGGCAGGATCCTGTGGTTTCTTCAGGCTGTCACTGGTGTGGGATCAGTTCCTCATTACAGAATTAGCAAGGGTGGCTGCTCCAATAGCAGCCGCACCTAAGGCTGACACCAGCCCTGCTCCCATTGCGGCGTTTTGAACCTGAAAGTGGGCAGCCCTTGTCAGAGTCCACAGCCCAACCAGGCAGGTCCTCCCTCCCTCCCAAGGCGAGCCCAGGGTCCTCTCCCTCAGAGGATGAGGCCCCATTCCCTGGGAAACAGAAGTGGGGACCACTTCTCAGTGTGGGCTTGTCTGGATTTGTCCTGCCCACCGGCAGGAGGGGCTGAGGGAGTCCTCTGTGTGCACTCCCTGGGGGAGGCCGTGTGTTCCCGGCCTGGGTGGGTGGGGAGGAGGCTTTGTGCCTGGGGTCCTGGGCCCAGAGCTCTGGGGTCAAGGTGGGAATGGCTGTGTGGTCTGGGCTCTCCCTGGGGCTGCCCCTGCAGGGGGACGCTTGTGGCAGAGGCTGAGAGGAGACCCTGGGAAACCATGGCCACACTGTGGACTGTTCACAAGTGCAGCCTGGAAACTTTGCCTTCCAGTGCCCCTCAGCCTTGACCTCCAGACTCACATGTCCATCTGCTGCTCAACATGCCCATCTGGACATCTGGCTGGCCATACACACCCCACCTGTGCACGGAACCCTTACCCCCTGCACACCTGCACCTCTTGCCCCCACTCTCTCTCACCCAGGCCCCCACCCACCCAGTCTCGGGGGCCTCCAGCCCTGGGGGCGCTGTGGTTCAACAGTGAAGAGCAGGGAAACTGGGCTTTGAATCCTGCTCCTGCCCTCACTAGCTGGGTGTGTTGGGACAACACACTGGGAAGAGAGGGAGGGGAAGGGGGAGGGGTTAAAACTGTGCCCAGGTGGGACACAAAGGTGTCCTGGAGCTGGCACGTGGGCCCACTGACCGAGCACCTCCTGCCCCAGTGCTCTTTGGGGCCCTAGGAGAGCTGGCCTGCCATGGTGCTGGGTGGGCCCAGATGTTCCCTGACCACACACAGGGGCCCCAGGGACTGCCTTTAGGGGGTCTTACAGGTGAAGGGTCCTAAGGGGAGAGAGCTGGTGAGATCCCCAGAGTTCCTCCTACCACCTGTCCTTCTGGGCATGGAGAATCTGAGGCTCAGAAAGGGAGTGACCTGTGTAATGGCCCTATAAGGCTTGGAAGCAGACCTGAGAATTGCTCTAAGATACGCTGCTTCCTAGCCTGCATGGCCTCCAGAGCCTGCCTTTGCATATTCGGGGTAACTATTCCCTCTGGGCGCACAGCCCGGTCACCCCCACCCAAAGCACACCTGCAGGAGAGAAAAGGGACCACCCCAGAGAGGGTCTTACCTGCCGGCTTGTAGGCTCGCCGTATCTCAGTTCGGTGACAAAGTGCTCACAGTTCTTCCTCAGAACATTGTACTCTGCCTTCTCACCAAGCCTCTTATGGGCGGCACGGACAATCTCCCTCATGGGCCGTGGTGGGTGATCCTCGTCCAACTTGTTGTTGACCCGATAGTGACAGTTCCTGGCCACATCGGTCAGGAGCTCCCTTTTTCACCTCCCCCTGACAGTCATACCGGAGGCGATCATGATGGAGTCAGCTGAGGGGAACCCATCTGGAATCCGAGACACTCGGATCAGCATGGAGGCAGGGGGCGGGGCAGCGTAAGAGGGAGAAGAGTGAGAAGAGAAGGCAGGGCGCAGGGAACCCCCTCGTGAGCTTTTGGTGTCTGTCCCTTCGCAGATGTGACTGGAGGATTCATGGGTTTTGCTCTTTTGGATTTAAAACTTGTGACTATGTTCATGTCATAAAGTTGGGGTGGTCAGTGGCTGCCTTGTGTTCCATTACATGAATGGTCACCATCTAGCTGACCAGCCCCCTCCTGCCACTGGGCACACAGGCTGTTCCACGGCTGAGCCACCATGAACAGTGGTCATGTGTCACACGTGTCCTGTGTCCATCCTGGTGACCTGTAGTTTCAGGGAGGGATGGACCTGGAGTCAGCACCCACAGTATGTCAGACCCTCTGCAGTGCGACTGTTCCCACAGCACCAACCTCATTGTCCTCTTCAGTTTCAGAGTAAAGATAATCATGGTCCCTTCATGACAGATATTGGACCTGGGACACATTCTCGGGCGTTCCTGACAGAGCTGTGGCCAGTGGAGAGGCCCACACCGGAGCCGCCAGCTCCTGGGGGCCCCAAGTCCATCCCATTGGGTCCCGGGGGTCATGTTCTGGGAGGGTTGGGGGGCAACAGTGTGCACAGCAACTGAGCACGCTCAGTTTATGGTTCCCATCTGAAGGCTGAGGTTCCCACTGAGCGCCCCTCCCTTAAGGACCCCCTGCCCCCACACGTGCAGACAGCCCACACCCTGGGGGCTGCAGCCCTGCTCTCTGCTCCAAGCCTCCCGAAGTGTGGCCCTGATTAGGGGGGTTGCATTCACTGGTTTCCATCCGTTCAGACACTGTTACGACTGTCAGAGTAGCTGAGAGCTTACAGAAAATGGACAAGACACAAAGATTATTCTGCCAACAGACTCCTTCTGGGGACAGTGCAAACCCTCGTGTCCAAGGTTAGGGTGACGGGCTCTGGGGGACACGCAGCCCTGGCCCTCAGTCAGCAGTCCCACCCCAGCATCCCTCCGTCCTGGACGGCACGCACACCTGCGTCCCGCACTCCCCTCGGACCTGCCGGGCCGTCCTGCCTCCCCTGCTCTCCAGGAGGTGAAGAGAGAGCTCGGGGCCCTCAGGTGCGGCTGTGAGAGGATGCTCTTGGTGACATGTCACCATGAGAGCTGCCTCTGTTGAGGGCAACTAAGTCCACACTCAGGACACCTTTTCTGTGAAATCACATGAGTGTCCAGGACAGAGCACTGAGGAACCTTGTCCTTTATGTGACCACAGACACTCAGAGCCTTTGCTGGTTTAAGTGACATCAGCCCCCACCTGCCCAGGTAACTGGGCACCGAGCGGCGGAGCCCCCAGTGCTGAACCACCTGGCTGCACTGGGGCATCCACGAACCTCTTTACCTGCCCTGTCAGGCCCTGTGGGACCCACTGGGGTGACTCAGAGGGACATGGATGGAGGGTGACCCCACCCACTGCTCGGGGAGAAACCAACTCGGGTTTCTCCTGGTGGCATTGGGCTTTGAGGTATTCTCATTACGTTAACAAAACTTCTGAAAATCAGACTTTCACAGTCCTTACTTAGAGGAGCCAGATGGATCACGTAGCCACCTCCCACGTAGAGCGCCCAGTGCTGGTAGCCAACACGGAAAATCTCAATCAGGTCTCCAGGATTGTATTCGCTACTGAACTGTAAGAGAAAATGCCAGAAGGGTGTACACAGATTTCTAGGCCCCAGCAAAGGCCCTGCCTGGTGAGTTGCTGCTTGGCCTGGAGACCCCTGGCTGGTGCTCGTCACCTGGTGAGGGTGTGCGGAATACCCGTTTGCGCTGGTTTACAGACTGATGCTCAGAGAGGGGGCAGGGAGTGCAGGGAGCACCTGGCGGGAAAGCAGCTGCACTGGGTCTTCTCTGCCCCGGGTCTCCCAGTCCCTGCGTCCCTGCCCCCTCCCCTCTGACAGCTCCATCCCCTTCCTGGGCCCCAGTGTACTGCGCAGGGAGTGGCCGTTTCGTGACTGGACAATATTTCAGTTTTACTCTCCTTTTCTGCCTGACCTGAGCAAATAGCAGCCCCCCCACAGCCCTCACCCCAGGACGCCCGATCTGAGGCCAGGGGTCAGCTTCTCTTTGCCCTCCTTCCTGCCAACACCCAACACTGGTGTTGACCCTGGAATTTCTCCTGATTCACGTCCTTGTTCATCTCCTCACAGATGACTTGGTTCAGGGCCTCCCGGTTCCCCACTGTGTGACCCTCATGGTCTCCTGAGCAGCCCCCTGCCTCCTGTGCCTCCCCTCTTCCTCCAGTCTCCCCAAGACCCACTGTGGCTTCCCACAGGGCCCATCTGGCCATGACCTTCCTCTGGCCTCAGGACACCAGCTCACACTTAGACAGCTGTCAGTCCCCTTGTGCTGACCCTTCCTGACCCCATTCCCATCCCAGCACACTGCCCTCCAGACTGACAGAGGGACTTACTTTCCCACCACACAGCTCACTGGGGCCTCTGCTTCTCTGCCCCACCACATGCCCGACTCCCACTCCCTCTACCCCCATCAGACAGATACCCCTCCTCTGAGATGCTGCCCTGAACTGCCCAGCCTGGCTCAGTTGACACTCTCTGGGTCCCCAGGCCCCAGGGACCTGCACCTCTCCCCACAAGGACCACGTGGCACTGCAGGTCCCTGTGCCTGTCTGTACCCCTCTGGGCTTTGAGTTCCAGTCAGGGAGGTCCCTGTGTGCTCGTCCCTCCCTCCTGCATCTCCAGGATCGCCCCCATAGTGGGCTGGTCTGCAGTAGGAGGGAAGGCAGTGTGTGAGGAGGAGGAAAGTGGGGTGGTCAGCGGGGCCAGGATTCCCCAGCTCCTCCTCTCTGTGCCCAGGGCAGGGCGGGCCCAGCGCTGGCTCCATCTGGGGAGCAGGAAGGGGTTATTCACTCTGAAAATAAATGTCTAACTAAAGCCAGGCCTGGACACTGTCCACAGTAGCCAGTGGCAGATGAAGGTGAGCATGGTACCTGTTTGGATAAGAAAATGGTAACCCAGGCAAAAAACCCCAAACTGTTTTCCCCTGCACCCAGGATGCAGATGGATGGGCTCTGGAACATGCAGTGCGCCTTCCCAGAACCGTCCCCCCACCCCCATCTCCAGGAGTAGCCCGAGCCCAGCAGCCCCTTTCCTGCGGCACACAGGGAGCTCCATCTGTCCCTCCTGGGGACGTGTGCGAGTCTGACTTCAGGGCTGATAGGAGGGGAGCTGTCCGACTCAGCATGCTACAATCCGAATGCACATTATCAGGCGGGGGAAATTGTGTTGGAACAAAGTGGAGAGAGAACAGACTGGGGCTGAGAAGGCTCCGACCTGCAGCAGCAGCTGAGACAGAGGGGCCAGAGGGTTCCCTCACTCCCCAGGTCCTGGGTCCCGCCATCAGCCCACCCTCAGCATCTTCCCCAGCTCAGGCAGGCCCAGCCCAGACATGCACATGTCCCCCGCATGGGGGCCTCAGGTCTGCCTGAGGTGCCAGACACAGAGGAAAAGCCCACCCTGCCTGAAGACCTCACAGTCCTGCAGAAAAAGAGACTTTGAAATAATTTAGTTTTCTATAAAAGCCTATAAAGACAAGCTCTGGAGGTCACAGGGCCGGGAGCACAGGCAGGGCCCTGGCAGGAGGGGAGCTGCCCGCCGCCCAGAGCCACTGAGAGAAAGGTGCAGGGACTTACCCAGGAGCCCATGGCGCTGTGTGGTGTGTGTTCCTGGTGGGACAGGTTTATATACCTGTTGAGAATTCCTCTTTCACTTTCCTTCTGATACTAAGAATAACCAAGTCCTAAATGCAGTTAATTTTTTTTTAAAATTTATTGATCCTAGAGAGAAAGAGAAAGACAAACGTTGCATTCATAGGTCACTCCTTGTGTGTGTCCTGACTGGGGATCAAACTGGCAACTGTGGCACCTCAGGTTGACAGTCTAACAACTGAGCCACTTAGCCAGGGCTGCATAGGGTTTAAAGGGAGACTTGGGATTTCTCCGATGGACAGGCCCACAATTACCTATCTCAGACCACTGGGGCTTGAAAGCCACCTGGTTATTATCAGCCTGGTTTAACCAACCATGTTTGGTAATAGTGTGTCTTGTTAAGCGTAGACAAGATGTCCCTCTCAATCCAGAGGGACTTGCAGCACCGTTTCACCAGCAGACGTGGGAGCCTGGCTGTGGCAGGAACCCAGGCAGAGAGGAGAGGACAGATGAGCCCGGAAACGCTCTACTCCAGTTCACTGGGAGGGAGCTCCTCGGTCTGTCCGTGCACTGGTCAGCGGCATCGGTCAGTAAAGGCACTGAACTGTCTTCCGGCTGTGGGGTCGGTCCCACTGCCCGAGGTTGTGAGGGCAAAGATCTTCTGTGGCACGGACCCAAGTCTTGCAGAATAGGTTCACACGCTCAGGGGGCGCACGAGGGGATGTACGCTCAGGGCCAGAGCATGCTCACTGGGGCTGACCTCGTCAGAAATGTGCACGATGGCGTCCAGCAGGAGCCCCCCCGGCCCGTCCTTCCTCCACTGCCAGCCACTGAGATGGGCATTTCCACCGGGCTGGCTTTGCATGTCCTCCCCGGCACGAGGCACGGGATTCGGAGCTCTGGAGCTCCCCCTGCCCAGCAGAAGTCCCCATCGTCTGGACACCCCAGCCCCCTCTCCTGCTCATCACCAGGCTTCAGAGTCCCCCTCCTCGAGGTCATTCAGGAGGCCAAGTAAGGGCCCCAGTCTTCCACAGCCCGCTCGTTTCCTCACGTGCACCCGCCCTAAAGCCACGCTCCTCTCCAGCAGTAAAGGGGCGGCAGCTTTGTTAGGTCTTGCTCTCTGAGGCACCTGCGGACACGCAACCCAGACCTGGTCGCAGGGAGTAGCGTCAGTGTTCTCAGGCTCTGAGCCCAAGTGATACAAACGCTCCCGGAGGCTGAGCACTGCCACCCTCCTGTCCAGAGCGGCGCTCCGAAGGAGCTTTCTCGGGGTGACTCCTTCACGCTCTGGGATCAAATCGTATGGTGCAGTCACTGCCTTGAGGGCAGCATGGACTCGTTCACAGAGCCTTCTCCCAGGAAGCAGCAGACTGTGTATGTCCCCAGGAGATCTGACTCTGGGGGCCATCAGGGGGACACCATGACCCTGACTCTCCAGGACAACTTATGGACTCTCCAGGATCCACCTTCAGAGCTGAGCCCAGAGGTGAGGGATTGCCTATGGGCAGAGCCAGCCAGGCCCTCCCTCCCAGGTCCTCTACCCAGCCCTTCATCCTGCACACAGGGAAATTGAGGCCCAAGAGGGGAACTGACCTGCCCACAACCCTCAGGGGGTGGAAGATGAGCAGGGAGTTGAGCTCCGGTGCCCTCTGTTTATAGGCAGCTCAGTGTTTGGAAGGGACCCAGAGCTCTGAGAGCACAGAGGCCTGGGTGAGGGGCTGCTGCAGAATTAGGGACCAGAGGACCCCAGTGCTTCCTGGTGGTGGCAGGAGAACTGTAACATGGCAGCCTGGGGGTCACAGGAATGATGCTGATAAGCTTTAGGTAAACCACGTGATTTCCCGGAGCTCCTCTCCTGTAGAAAGAACAAGATATACTTGACCTGATCACCCACAGGCTTGTGGGAGGAGCAAGTGCTTGCAACTGCAGCTCACCTTTGAGCTGAGCTTCCCAGTTGTCACAGCACCTTCCCAGTCACTTAATGGTCACAACAGACTGTGAAGTGGATGGGACAGGGGCACCTGCTCGTTTCTGGATGAGAAATCCCAGTCTAGTCAGTAAAGTGGCCCTCGAGCAGATCTCCTGGCTGATGGGTGTTGGTGCCAGCACCTGAGTCAGCCGTTCCTGACATGCAGGGCAATGATCCCCCCCACCCGGGGATGCAGTGGGAGCCTTTGGAAAAGATCCCCCCACTGAAACTGCTGTCCACAGAGGAGAACCAGTGGGACTCAGTGGACAAAGTACTGGTTTTGGAGTCAAGCCTATTGGTTCATGTTTTGAAGTGTGCACTTAGCTTTAGCCACCTTGGGTGAGTTAGGTGCTTGGCCCTTAGGTGTCTGGGTGAGAGATGTTAGGACGGCTCCTCGGCCTCGCTTCCTGCATCTCCAGGACCCCCCACGGGGCCTGGTTGGCAGTAGGAGAGACAGAACTGTGGGAGGGGGAGGAAAGGTGGGCGGTCAGCAGGGCCAGGATTTCCCCAGGTCCTTGTGTCTGTCCCAAGGCCAGGGCAGGCCCTGAGCCGGCTCTCTCCAAGGAGAATGAGAGGACCAGTGACTCCAACCTCCGAGTCTAAGGTCACAGCCAGAGCAATCTCAGGAGTAGCCAGTGGAAAGCAAAACTGTCAGCTTGAGTTCCTGACTGGAGAAAGAAAAGGGGCAGGCTGGGGACAGAGGTAGAGTTCTTGGGTGGAGGACAGAGGTCCTCTCCCTTCCGGTGAAACATGAGTCATGCCTTCCCGGAATTGTTCCATTTTCAATAATTGAAGGAATCCAGCCTGTGTCCCTCTGGCTGGCACCACAGACATGGGCCTGTCCCTGACCGCACCTCTCTAACTCAGCATGATTGGGCTACTGGTTGGGGAGCTGTAGTCAGATCAATGAAATTCCAATACACACTATCAGACAGGACCATTGTCTTGGAGCAAAGCAGAGAGAGAACAGGCTGGGACTGAGAAGGGACCGAACTGCAGCAGCCGCTGAGGCAGACAGGCCTGGGATTCGCTCGCTTCCCAGGTTCCGGGTCCCCCATCAGCCCACCCTCAGCATCTTCCCCAGCTCAGGCAGGCACAACCCAGACACCCACATGTCCCCCCACATAGGGGGCCCCAGACACCACCCCTCTCTCCCATGTGCCAGACACAGACAGAGGGATCGCTGTGCACAAAAACCTGCAACCAAGACTGGTGTCTACGCAGCGAAGCTCTCATTTAGAATCAAAGGGCAGATAAGGAGCTTCCTAGTCAAGAAGAAGCTAAAGGAATTCATCATCACCAAGCCATTATTATATGGAATGTAAAAGGGACTTATTTAAGAAAGAGAAAAAGAGCAAAATATTAATAATAAAATGGCAATAAATACAAATCTATCACAATTGAATCTTTTTTAATTTTATTTTTTTAATTAAAAAAATATATTTTATTGAGTATACTCCTACAGTTATCCCATTTTTCCCCCTTTATTCCCTTCCACCCTACATACCTCCTCCCATCCTCATTCCCCACTTTGGTTCATGTCCATGGGTCATACATATAAGTTCTTTGGCTTCTGTATTTCCTATACTATTCTTAACCTCCCCCTGTCTATTTTCTACCTACAATTTGTGCTACTTATTCTCTGTACCTTTTCCCCTCTCTTCCCCTTCCACTCTCCCCCTGATAACCCTCCATGTGATCTCCATTTCTGTGATCCTGTTCCTGTTCTAGTTGTTTGCTTAGGTGTTTTTTTTTGTTTGTTTGTTTACATTCAGTTGTTAATAGCTGTGAGTTTGTTGTCACTTCACTGTTCATATTTTCAATCATCTTCTTTTTCTTAGATAAGTCCCTTTAACATTTCATATAATAAGGGCTGGGTGATGATGAACTCCTTTAACTTGACCTTATCTGGGAAGCACTTCATCTGCCCTTCCATTCTAAATGAAAGCTTTGCTGGATAGAGTAATCGTGGATGTAGGACCTTGCCTTTCATAACTTCAAATACTTCTTTCCAGCCCCTTCTCTCTGCAAGGTTTCTTTTGAGAAATCAGCTGATAGTCCAATGGGGCCTCCTTTGTGGGTAACTGTCTCCTTTTCTCTTGCTGCTTTTAAGATTCTTTCCCTATCTTTAATCTTGGCTAATGTAATTATGATCTGCCTTGGCATGTGCATTGTTGGGTCCAACTTCTTTAGGACTCTATGAGCTTCCTGGACTTCCTGAATGTTTATTTCCTTTGCCAGATTAGGGAATTTATCCTTCATTATTTGTTCAAATAAGTTTTCCATTTCTTGGTCTTCCTCTATTCCTTCTGGCACCCCTATGATTCAAATGCTGGAATGTTTAAAGATGTCCTGGAGGTTCCTAAGCTTCTCCTCTTTTTTTTTTTTGAATTCTTGTTTCTTCATTGTGTTCTGGTTGATTGTTTCTTTCCTCCTTTTGCTCCAAACCATTGATTTGAGTCTTGGTTTCCTTCCCATCATTGTAGGTTCCCTGTAGTTTTTTCTTTATTTCACATAATGCAACCTGCATTGCTGCCTGGGTCTTTTCCATGCTGTTGAAGTACCCAGTGAGTTCTTGGAGCATCCTGGTAACCAGTGTTTTGAACTGTGCATCTGATAGGTTGGCTGTCTCTTTGTTGCTTAGTCGTATTTTTTCTAGAGCTTAGAACTGTTCTTTCATTTGTGCCTTTTTTTTTTTCTGTCTTGACACACCTGTTCTATAGTAGGGATGGAGTTTAGGTATTAGCCAGGGTGGGGCAACCTGCATCACTGCTGTATGTTCGGGGAGGGTCCCAGAGGGAACAGTGCCACTTGCTCCGCTCTTTGCTGGTTTTCAGTCACTTCCCTGGCTGCCCACAATCAAATTGGGCCCTTTCAGGTACTGATCCCCAGTGGGTGGGTTTGTGTACATTCTAGGACCCTGTGGGCCTCTTCGATGAACTCTCCTGTGAGGCTGGGAGTTTCTCTAGGCACCTCAACCCCCACAGGTGTTTTCAGGCAGAGGCTTTGAGGCTTTATTTCCCCTAGCTGGGACCTTGGGTTGTGCGGTCTATCTCACTCCCAGGTTGTTCCTCCTGGTTTATCTGCACTCGAATGTGGGACTGCCCAGTCCACCAGGTGCTTTGTTCGCCCACGTCCTCCAACCACCACCATGCCACGAGTGCTCTGTACCCAGCTGCCTGTCTCCACCCCGCCTACTGGTCTGGATGAAAGTTTTTTCTGTAACTTCTTGGTTGTCAGACTTCCATACAGTTCATTTTTCTGTCAGTTCTGGTTGTTTTTTGTTTTTAAATGTCCTTCTTTTGGTTTCTGAGGAGGTACAGTGTGTCTACCTATGTCTCCATCTTGGCTGGAAGTCCTATCACAACTGAACCTAAAAAATAAGCAAACAAGCAGAACAGAAACAGAATCATAGATACACAGAGTGTTTTGATGGTTGCTGGATGGGAGGGGTGTCAGGGGATAAGTGAAAAAGGTGGAGGGACTGAGAAGTACAAACAGGTAGTCACAGAATAGTCCTGGGGAAGTAAAGTCCAGTAGAGGAAATGGAGTAGACACAGAACTTATATACACAGGACCCATGGACATGGACCACATTGTGGGGATGGCCTGAGGGAGCTTGGGGACCTGGGTGGAGAGGGGCAAGGGGGAAAAATAGGGACAACTGTAATAGTACAATCAATAAAATATATTTTAGAAACACTCAAATAACCCATTTCAAAATTATTTAAATGTGCCTCTTTCTTAACTAAGGTAAATTTTTTAATATTGACACCTAACCAATAATTGAATTAAACTCCATAAAAATTCACACTCAAAAAAATTCATGAGATTTGGAACTACAACCTTGTGTTGTCAAATTGTGAGCGCCTTTTCACTGAATTGAGGTAGGGGCCGTCCTGTAGCCCACAGATAAGACCTGAGTATAACAGGGAATAAAACCTTTACACTACACTGACTCCCCATGATATGGGATTAGAATAAAGTGTCCTAACAAACTGAAGACAGAACTCACATACTGACAATTTCTCTGTAAGCACATAGCAGGTGCCAGCAGTTTGACTATGACTTCTGTTGACACAGATGGCCCACCTGCAGGCATTTGGCTGGCACTGAGAAGTTCCAGGATGCTGACAATGATGCTACGTATTGGGACCAGCAAGGACACTGCCAGCACATTCACAGCTTCTCCCCTTGATCTCTTTGTTCTGCTTTCCCTCACCCTCCTTATGAAAACCCCTGCCTGCACTGAGATGCTGAGTGGGTCTCTGAGATGAGAGCCCCTCATCTTCCATGTTGCCAGCACCTGAATAAACCACTTTCCTTTTCACCAGCACCTGCCTCTCGAGTATTGGTTTGAAGCAGCGGGCAGTTGGACGTGCATTTGGTTATACACCACATGGTGATTTGTTTTGGAGTTCTGTTCATAGGAAGACATGGGGCGGGTGAGGGTAAATATCAGAGGAGCCCTCCTGACATCTCTCATCCAAACACCTAAGGACCAAGCACCTAACTCACCCAAGGTGGCTAAAGCTAAGTGCACACTTCAGAGCATGAACCAATAGCCTTGGCGGCAAAACCAGTACTTTGTCCACTGAGTCCCACTGGTTCTCCTCTGTGGACAGCAGTTTCAGTGGGGGGATCTTTTCCAAAGGCTCCCAGTGCATCCCGGGCAGGCGCGTTGCCCTGCACGTTAGCAACGGCTGACTCAAGTGCCCGCACCACCACCCACCAGCCAGGAGACCTGCTCGAGGGCCACTTTACTGACTAGACTGGGATTTCTCATCCAGAAACGAGCAGCTGTCTCTGTCCCATCCACTCCACAGCCTGTTGTGACCATTAAGTGATGGGGAAGGTGATGTGACAACTGGGAAGCTCAGCTCAAAGGAGAGCCTCTGGTGCTAGCAGTTGCTCCTCTGACAAGCCTGTGGGTGATCAGGTCAAGTAGTTCCTGTTCTTTCTACAGGAGAGGAGCTCTGGGAAATCTCGAGGTTTACCTTAAGCTTATCAGCATCATTCCTGTGACCCCCAGGCTGCCATATTACAATTCTCCTGCCACCACCCCGATGCACTGGGGTCCTCTAGTCCCTAATTCTGCAGCAGCACCTCACCTGGGCCTCTGTGGTCTCAGAGCTCTGGGTCCCTTCCAAACACTGAATTGCCTGTAAACAGAGGACACCAGAGCTCAACTCCCTGCTCAGCTTCCACTCCCTGAGGGTTGTGGGCAGATCAGTCCCCCTCTTGGGCCTCAGTTTCCTCCTGTGCAGAATGAAGGGCTGGGTAGAGGACCTGGGAGGGAGGGCCTGGCTGGCCCTGTCCATAGGCAGTCCCTTACCTCTGGGCTCAGCTCTTAAGGTGGATCCTGGAAAGTCCTGTAGTTGTCCGGAAGAGTCTAGCATGAGACAGGATCCAAATACGATCACCCTATCCCCGCAAAGGCCTCCAGGCTGAGATCTCCTGGGGACACAATCAGCTACTTCCTGGGAGACGGTTCTGTGAACGAATCCATGCTACCATCAAGGCAATTACTGCACCATACAATTCAGTCCCGTGGTTGCCGGTTTGATCCCCCGTCATGACACATACAAGGAGCAACCTATGAGTGCATGAATGAGTGGAATATCAAAGCAATGCTTCTCTCTCCCTCCCTCCCTCCCTCCCTTCCCCTCTCCTGGAGTCAATCAATTTAAAAAGTGTTAAACGTGTTTAGTATTTGGTTATTCTTAGTATCAGAAGGAAAGTGAAAGAGGAATTCTCAACAGGTATAAACCTGTCCCACCAGCAGCACACACCACACAGCACCATGAGCTCCCGGGTAAGTCCCTGCACCTTTCTCTCAGTGGCTCTGGGCGGTGGGCAGCTCCCCTCCTGGGAGGACCCCAGTCTGTGCTCCCATCCCTGTGACCTCCAGAACTCGTCTTTAGAGGCTGTTATAGAAAACTATGTTGTTTGAAAATCTCTTTTTCTGCAGTACTGTGAGGTCTTCAGGCAGAGTCTGGCTCCATGGGGGGACCTGGGGTCCCCAAGTAGGAGGATAAGTGGGTGTCTCAGCTGTGCTGGCCTGAGCTGGAAAGGAAGCTGAGGGTGGGCTGATCAGGGGCACCCAGGACCTGGGAAGTCAGCAAATCCCTGGCCCTTCTTTTTCAGCTGCTGATGCAGGTTGGTGCCCTCTCAGCCCCAGTCTGTTCTTGCTCTTCTTTGCTCCAAAACAGCTTGTCCTGCCTGATAAATGGTACTGCAATTTTAGCGTGCTTAGTCCACAGCTCCTCTCCTATCAGTCCTGGGGTCGAGACTCACACATGTCCCCAGGAGGGGCAGGCTGAACTCCGTGTGTGCAGCAGGAAAGGAGCCACTGGCCTCAGGCTATTCCTGGAAATGAGGGGATTCTGGGAAAGTGCACTGCGTGTTCCAGAGCCTGGGTCTGTATCCTGGGTCCAAGGGAAGGCTGTATTGGGGGAAAAACAATACCGAGCAATTCCCTGGGTAACCGTTTCTTATCCAGACAGCACAAAAGCTCACTTTTCAAGTACTCCTGGCCACTGTGAACAGTGCCCCGGCCTAGTGTTAGACATTAGAATCAGGGTGAGAAATCCCCTAGTCTTCCTCAGATGGAGCCAGCACTGAGCCAGCACCCTGCCCTGGGCACAGAGAGGAGGGGCTGGGGAATCCTGGCCCCACTGAACGTCTGGCATTCCTCCTCCTCACACACTTCCTGCTGTCCTATGCAAACCAGGCCCCTATGGGGGGGATCCTGGAGATGCAGGGAGGGAGGGCTGAGCACACAGGGACCTCTATGACTGGAGCTCAAAGCCCAGAGGGGTGCAGACAGGCACAGGGACCTGCAGTTGATATGACCATAGTCGATGTAGGGAGAGGTGCAGGTCCCCGGGGCCTGGGGACACAGAGTGTCAGCTGAGGCTGCTGGGTCCCTCAGGGCAGCTTCTCAGAGGAGGGGTGTCTGTCTGATGGTGGGGAGGGGGAGAGAGGAGGAGTCAGGGTGGGGCAGAAGGCGAGGAGGACAGAGAAGTGGATGTGCAGGCAGAGGAGCAGAGGTGGGAGTGAGCTGTGTGGTGGGAAGGCAAGTCCTGCAGTCAGCCTGGGGGGCCATGTGCTGGGAGGGCCGGGGTGTCTGGAAGGGTCGGCAAGAGGGTCCTGAGAGCTGCCCAAGGGCCAGTCTGAGCCCTGAGGCCAGAGGACAGTCATGCATGGCCAGAATGTGTATATACCTACTGTAAAAGCAGTTATCATGCCAGTTGCAACAACTTGTCAAAATTGGCGTTCTTGTCATGCTGCATCTCATCTTCTGTAACCAGGTTTCTCTTTCTCCCTTTGGAACGCTCTTTGGAATGTTACATGTGCAGATTCTTAAATTCGGCCAAGACGTTTTTGTTGCCACACCTCATTCATGGCTTTTAAAAAAAATAGATTTTATTGATTATGCTACTACAGTTGTCCCATTTCCCCCCTTCATTGCCCTCCACTCTGCACACCCTCTCCCACCCACGTTCCCCCCCTTTAGTTCATGTCTATGTGTCATACTTATGAGTTCTTTAGTTTCTACATTTCTCATACTATTCTTGTCCTGCCCCTATCTATTTTCTACCTACCATCCATGCTACTTATTCTCTGTACCTTTTCCCCCCCTCTCCTCCGCCCACTCCCCTGTTGCTAACCCTCCATGTGATCTCCATTTCTGTGGTTCTGTTCCTGTTCTAGTTGTTTGCTTAGTTTCTTTTGGTTTTGCTTTAGGTGTGGTTGTTAATAATTGTGAGTTTGCTGTCCTTTTACTATACATGCTTTTTTTATCTTCTATTTCTTAGATAAGTCCCTTTAACATTTCATAATATAAGGGCTTGGTGATGATGAACTCCTTTAACTTGACCTTATTTGAAAAGCACTTTATCTGCCCTTCCATGCTAAATGAGAGCTTTGCTGGATAGAGCAATCTGGGATGTAGGTCCTTGCCTTTCATGGCTTGGAATACTTCTTTCCAGCCCCAGAGACCTTCCAGCCTGTAAGGTCTCTTTTGAGAAATCAACTGACAATTTGATTGGAACTCCTTTGTAGGTTACTGTCTCCTTGTCTCTTGCTACTTCTAGGATTCTCTCCTTCATTTTTACCTTGGCTAATGTCATTATGATATGCCTTGGTGTGTTCCTTCTTGGGTCCAACTTCTTTGGGACTCTCTGAGCTTCCTGGACTTCCTGGAAGTCTATTTCCTTTGCCATAATGGGGAAGTTCTCCTTTATTATTTGTTCAAATAAGTTTTCCACTTATTGCTCTTCCTCTTCTCCTTCTGGTACCCCTATAATCCAGACATTGGATCCTTTAAAGATGTCCTGGAGGTTTCTAAGCCTCTCCTCATTTTGTCTGAATTCTTATTACTCCATTCTTTTGTTTGGTTGTTTCTTTCTTCCTTCTGGTCCGCTCTATTGTTTTGAGTCCCAGTTTCCTCCCCAACACTATTGGTTCCCTGTGCATTTTCCTTCATTTCTCTTATCATAGCCTGCATTTGTTCATCTAATTTGTGACCAAAATCAACCAATTCTGTGAGCATCTTTATCACCAGTGCTTTGAACTGTGCATCTGATAGGTTGGCTATCTCTTGGTGGCTTAAAAGTACTGCTTGTGAGGCTTTTAATTCTGTTTGAGCCATCTCTTTTTTTTTTAAATTTTCCCCCTTTGGTCTGGTCGCACCTGTTATGTATGAGGGGTGGAGCCTTAGGTGTTCACCAGGGTGCGGCACCCCAGTCACTGGGTAGTAATGTTGTATGTGGGGGCGGGGTCTGAGAGGGAACAATGGAGCTTGTTCCACTCTCCGTGGGACCTCAGTCCCTTCTGCTGCCTCCACCAAGCAAACTGGGCCCCTCTGGTGCTGATTCCTGTGTGGGTGGGCTTGTGCACCCTGTGGGACCCTCCAAGGACCTCTCCTGTGAGGCTGGGAGTCCCTCCCTGCTCCTCAATCCCCACAGGTGTCCTCAATCAGTGCCCCAAGGCTCTATTTCCCAGTGCTGTGATCCTGGGTTGCGTGCAGTGCCTTGCTTCACAATTGCCACCTCACTGGGTCTGCCGGTTGCCACCCCTCAGCCAGGTTCTGCCAGCTGCCGCTTGTGCGCTCAGGGTCCATCCGCTGCGGTCTTGTGTGTCCCAGATGCCTCACGCGCCTGGTCCCAACGCTCTCTGCTCTCCTCGATGCGACCTGTGCCCGCTGCCCAACTCCGTCCCTCCTACCTGTCTGGATGAATGCATTTATTTCAACCTCTTGGCTGTCCAATTTCCATTCAGATCAATTTTCTGTCAGTTTTGGTTATTATTCCATTTCTAAATTATTGTTGTCTTTATCTTGGTTGTGTGAGGAGGCACCGTGTGTCTACCTATGCCTCCATCATGGCTGGAAGTCCCTCATTCATGGCTTTTAATACTTTCATTGAGAGCCTCAACACATCTTCCTACTGGATGGTTAGAATTAAAGAAAAAAATAACGAGTCTATGAGACGCCCCGAACCCTGTGCAGGCTGTGGAAGCAACAGAAGTGACTGATACTCCCCCTTGTCCCCCTCCTGCCTGCGCATATGAGAAATGAACAAAAAAACCCCTCCTTATATTTCAGAAACTGAAGTGGCTGAAGATCCCCAAAGCCAGAGATCTCCCAGGCCCCCACCTGTTCCAGCCTCCTTAAAGTTGTCAAAGACAAAAGAAAAATCTTGTCTTCTCTACAATTATTCATAATATTATTTGCGTGCATGGTGAAAATATAAAGAACTATCTCAAGTGTATTTTTTTCAGGGTCATGTTGTCTGGGAAAATATTTGATATTAAAGATGGTTTAAGTTTGGTTAATGTCTTTTAAAGTTATTAACATTAAATATTGAAATATTAATTACTAGGCAAGTCTTAAGTTCATCTGCTTTTAGCTTTTAATTAAGACAAAGCTAGAAAATATATTTGAAGCTGTTAATAAATGTCTTATTCTTTATTAGAAAGTTTGTCTCTTGAAAATGTGAAAGTGTTTACCAATGAAAGAACCTGTTTCTAGAAGTTATGAAATATATTTACTAATCTAAAGAATGCTAATTGATTAATTGTCATTAAACATCAAGATTTCTAAAATTAAGAATTCTCATTAAATTAGAAAGCAATGATATAGTTTGGAAATGGAAGATATAAAGTAGAAAAAACACTTGTTAAAGAAAAGGAAAAATAGTTTGTTCTAAAATTAGTTATTTCTGAATGAGATGAAAAGAAACAAAGGAGACAAAGTCACAGAGGGTTTGTGTATGTTGCAAAGAGTCTGTACAAATTGAAGGTTTGTGAAGAGAAATCTTGAGAGGAAATTATGTAAATAAGCTGAGTAATAAATTTAATTAGGTAAATGAATCTAAGTACCAAAAGTAAAGTTAACACAGAATTTGTTTGGTTCTTTCAGTCTGATAAATGGGAGAAAGTTTTTCCTACATATGCCTAAAAAACAAAGATTCTGTTTTACCAAAATAATTGTATGACATAAGGTGTTAATCAAATACTTGTTTAACTTTTAGGAAAATCATCTCTCTCAATCCTAAGAACTGAAGTTTTGTCGGCCTCTAGTAATGTTGCATACCTTTTATTACCACCTTAAGTTAATGATCTAACATTGTTGCATAACGGTGTGGAACCCTTACGTCAAGTATATCTGACAAGCTTCCCACGGTCTGCATTCCAAAAGGCTTTTTCTTAACCTAGAAATGGCTTTGGGATATTTCAATCAATTGAAATATATTAAGGATTTATTTTTTCTCCTTACAAAAGAGAAATTTTGGACTAATCGGGCTTATTTAATATACTTAAAATACATAGGAAGTGTTGTCAAAGAAAGAAATAATAACTATATTCTATTTACATACACATATTTTATTACTGAAATAGATATTCTAGAGATTATATAAAAATCTCCAAGAGTCTATAAAGTTCCTTTTTTTCTTTTTTAATATATTTTATTGATTATGCTATTACAGTTGTCCCATTTTCCCCCCTTTATTCCCCTCCACCTTGCATTCCCTCTCTCACCCACATCCCCCGACCTATCCTAGTTTGTGTCCCTGGGTCATACGTGTAAGTTCTTTGGCTTCTCCATTTCCTGTACTACTCTCAACCACCCCCCACCCCCCTGTCTATTGTGTGCCTACCTATTATGCTTCTTATTCCCTGTACTTTCCACCCACCCCATTCTCCCCTTCCCCACTGATAACCCTCCACGTGATCTCCATTTCTGTGATTCTGTTCCTGTTCTAGTTGTTTGCTTAGTTTTTGTTTTTGTTTTATTTTTTTAGGGTCAGTTATTGAACCTGTGAGGTTGTTATCATTTTGCTGTTCATCTTCTGAGGAAGTTTTTGATCTTCTATTTCTTAGATAAGTCCCTTTAACATTTCATATAATAAGGGCTTGGTGGTGATGAACTCCTTTAACTTGACCTTGTCTGGGAAGCACTTTATCTGCCCTTCCATTCTAAATGATAGCTTTTCTGGATAGAGCAATCTGGGATGTAGGTCCAGGCCTTTCATGACTTTGAAAACTTCTTTATAGCACCTTCTACCCTATTAGGTTTCTTTTGAGAAATCAGCCAACAGTCTTATGGGAACTCCTTTGTAGGTAATGGTCTCCTTTTCTCTTGCTGCTTTTAAGATTCTCTCTTTATTTTTAATCTTGAGTAACTTAATGATGATGTGCCTTGGTGTGTTCTTCTTTGGGTCAAATTTCTTTGGGATTCTCTGAGCTTCCTGGACTTTCTGGAAGTCTATTTTCTTTGCCAGATTGGGGAAATTTTCCTTCATTATTTGTTCAAATAAGTTTTCAATTTCTTGCTCTTCTTCTTCTCCTTATGAAACCCCTATGATTGAGATGTTGGAGCATTTGAAGTTGTCCCAGAGGTTCCTAAGCCTCTCCTCATTTTTTTTTAATTCTTGTTCCTTCATTCTGTTCCAATTAGATGTTTATTTCCTCCTCCTGTTCCAAATCTTTAATTTGAGTCCCTGTTTCCTTCCCTTCACTGTTGGTTCCCTGTATACTTTCCTTTATTTCACTTTGTGTAGCCTTCATTTCTTCCTTCATTTTGCACTGAGTCCAATCAATTCTGTGAGCATCCTGATTACCAGTGTTTTGAACTCTGCATCAGATAGGTTGGCTATCTCCTTGTCACTTAGTTGTTTTTCTGGAGGTTTGATCTGTTCTTTCATTTGGGCCATATTTCTTTGTCTGGGCACACTAGTCTGGATGAATGTTTGTTTAACTCCTTGGTTGTTGGGGTTCCATGCAAATGATTTTCTGGCAGTTCTGGTTGTTCTTTGTTTTTATTTTATTTTTTAAAACATACTTTATTTATTTACTTTTAGAAAGAGGGGAAGGGCAGAAAGGGAAGGAGAGAAACATCAATGTGTGGTTGCCTCTTGCGGGCCCCCTACTGGAGGTCTGACCTGGCCTGCAACCCAGCCATGTGCCCTGACTGGGAATGGAACCAGTCACGCTTTGGTTCATAGGCCAACACTCAATCCACTGAGCCACACCAGCCAGGGCTGTTTTTTGTTTTTAAATTGGTTGTTTTCCTTCTTTTGGTTGTGCAAGGAAGTGAAACGTTTCTGCCTATGCCTCTGTCTTGGCTGGAACCTTAGAATGGTTTGTGAGGGAAGGAAAAGAGATGAGAGTTCTACATTCAGTTAGGCTACTATAGAAGCCTATGTCCCAGGAGAAGAAAAAAATAGATAAAAAAAATGTCCCTAAGGCCCTGACCTGTGTGGCTCAGTGGGTTGGGTGTCTTACTGCAAAATGAAAGGTCATTGGTTCAATTCCTGATCAGGGCACTTGCCTGGGTTGTGGGTTTGGTCCATGGTTGGAGTGCCCAGGGGAGGCAACCAATCAGTGTTTCTTTCTCGCATTGATACTTCTCTCCTTCTCTTTCTCTCTCCCTTCTTCTGTTTTTAAAATAAATACCATCTACTAAAAATTGTCCCTAAGTTCTTGAACAACACTTAAGCTTGCATATGTAGGACAAGGTATTCCAAGAGGCCCAGTAGAGACCATATACTAACAACCTAATAGCTAAAAAACCTAGAGATTCTGTTGGAACAAACTAACAGAAAGATATGCCCTAGAGGAGGGGTGTCCAAACTTTTGGTGTTTCTGGGCCACACTGCAAGAAGAAGAGTTGTCTTGGGTTACACATTAGATACAGAATCACTAATGCAAACTGATGAGCATAATAATAGTAATAATAAAAGGTCCATGCATAATTTTTGTGATATCTGCCACCACCAATGAGCAGAAAGTCCTCACATGGTAACCCTAGTTATGCAGTGACCCTTTGATAATCTTTTAAAATTGTGGAGCAGGTCCCAAGTTTGTGATTGTTAATATAGAAAATGTGCATATTGAAGTAATAAAACATCAGTGATATTTTTAGAAAATATTTTTATGATAACAGTAAAAGAAAACAGGGCAACATAAAACTATTGGGATGTTTGGCATCGTATTCGAGAAATGAGCGCATTGATATCTGGCTTGATAGAAGTAGTTGCAATTCCCAGTGAGTTCAAATAAGTTTTGAATTTATTTGAAGTTCAAAATAAGTTCAAGTTCTCCTTGAGAACTTGAGGTTCTCAAGGAGCTCATCAGATATTTTGACTCTAATTTTACTCTTAATGTGTTTCATTCTTGAAAATAGTTGCTCACAAATGGAGGTGCTGCCAAATAGCGATGACATGAATAAGGCATGTTTGTGAAGGAAGGGATAGCAGTCTCTGGGAAGACAGGACCTATGAAAGTCCAGGAGAGAGACACGATCCAGTTTTCCTTTAAGTTGAATGTCAGATTCCAGCTCTATGCATTCCATTTGAAAAGCTGGCAGATAACATATTTATGTCGACTGGAAATGGAGTCAAAAATTAGGCAAAATATTGTTTATTTTCCAGGAAATCTGTTTTCAAATTCTTGTATCAAATAAAAAACCAAGGCTGCAATTTTTTTTTGCTGTTTACAGCACTATGTTTAGCCAATGTGTCAAAATGCATAAAATTGCTTGTCTAAATTTGAGCTTGCCATAATTTCCATTTCATTTTGGAATGTTGTTATAGTTTGAAACATGGTATTGATAAGTTGGTTTTCACCTTGAAGATGCATGTTTATCTCATTTAAACGAGTGGTTAAATCCACTAAAAGTGCTAATTCTGTAAGCCAGTTTTCATCATCAAGTTCTGGCACAGATTTGTTTTTTGATATCATAAACAACTTCGTAATGTCGTAAATCATAAAGTTTGTTCAACATTTGGCCTTGACTTAGCCATCTTACTTCCAAAATGTCAGTGATGGTCACATCACTAAGTGATGGTTCATCACTAAGAAATTCCTGGAATTGACGATGATTGAATCCTTTGGCTCTTATGAAATTCAGTTTTGATGATGATTTATTTGAATGACATTGTTTATTTTTAAAGCTTTTGTGCATAAATGTTCTTGATGTACTGTGAAATGATACCTCATCAAACATGAGTTTGGGGTGGCAATTGCTTTGTCTTCTATTAGTTTTGCAAGTCCCTCTGTTTTACCTCCTGTCCCTGGGGCGCCATCACTAAGTTCACCAGTTATGTTAACAATGGACAAAGAAAATCACTTTAGCCCTGGCTGGTGTGACTCAGTGGATTGAGTGCTGGCCTATGAACCAAAAGGTTACTGGTTTGATTTCCAGTCAGGGCACATGCCTAGGTTGCGGGCTGGGTCCCCAGTAGGAGGCATGCAGGAGGCTACCACACATTGATATTTCTCTCCCTCTTTCTCCCCTCTCTCTCTAAAAATAAATAAATAAAATCTTGTAAAAAACAGAAAATCACTGTAACACATTTTTTACTGCTTTGTATAAACCTCTTGACTAAGTGTCTTTTAATAACACTGAAGAAGTCATGTTTTCAGTGACGTGTGTTCATCATCGATACCTCTAATAAAAATGGCAAGTTGGGCCGTATCTGTAGCATCAGGGCCATCAGCCATCACTACAGCATAAAGTTTAAAATTAGCAGCTTTACTCTCCAAACTCCTCTTGATATATTTTATAATTTCTTCAATTCGCCTGGCTATAATCTGGTGAGATGAACTGATTTTAGAAATATTCCCTCCTTTTTCAAGGCAAATTATATCTTCCATGCCTTCTACACATTGCTTAATAAACTCACCACCTGTATAGGGTTTTGATTTTTTGCTATTAAATATGCTACCACATAATTACCTTTTACAATGGAATCTGCCTGAGTCGTAACTTTTTAAAAAAATTTTTGTTCAGAACACAGACTTTTTTCAGCTCTGCTATTTTGTCCTTATGATACAATCCTTCATATACATTGAATTTGGCAACATTTTTACATATAATGCTTTTGCAGGATATAGTCTTTGAAAACTTGCACAAAATCCCTACAAATGAAGCAGAGTGCCTTACTATTTGACGCGACAAGAAACTAGTCATTTGTCCACCTTTCATTGAACAATCTTCCTTTATCTGTAATTTTTCTATTTTGTGGTTCTTTTTTCCTTTGAGACCTTGTAGAAGCCATGCTGGGATTAAGAAACTAATAATAATAATAATAACAACAATAATAATAATAGATGAGGGACTTTATTTACTTTTATTATGAAAATTAATTGACAGGAAAATAGAAAGCCCAAACCTTTGGGCCCTTCCACAGCCCTCCCAGCTGTGGATGCAGGGTGAGGCGGGGGGTTGATAGTAAAGCGTGGTGGGCAACATGCGAGGTACCTTCGAGGTGTGAAAGTACCTTTAATAATCAAATAAGAATTCTCACCCGACTTCTAAATAACACTAAATGCCTAATGTTGCAAAGGTTGGTTGAAATGTTATTGAAAATCGCTGCCTCGCTGAGTCACCATGAGCACATGGGACATCTGATGGTGTCAATCCCACTGTCTATGCTTGGAAGAGGACACGCTGGAAGCCGCACATGCCGTAGAACTTGAGGCCATGCCAGCGTACATAGAGCGAGAGCGTATGCATGTTTAGTTTACATGACAGTGCCACACATAATCACAAAAATATTCTCATAATATTTAACTAAATTTATGATTTTGTGTTGGGCCACATTCATAGCCCTCCTGGGCCACATGCAGCCCGAGGGCTGTGGGTTGGACACCCTTGCCCTAGACTGATAGCTCTGCTCTAGGAGTAAGTTAAAACTGAAATGGCCCTGCCCGAACAAGTCTAAACTGAAGCTTCCATGTGGTCAAGGAGATCTACCAGTAGTTTCACAACCTGCCCTATCAAAATGTACTATTCTGTAGAGGAAGATAATAACCCAGAGCCTCTATACTGTATCAAACAATGTCCAGCATCCAATAAAAAAATGACTAGATGAGTAAAGAAGAAAAACGTAACTGACAATCATAGGATAAAATGATCCAGGAGCAGACTCAGATATGATTTAGATATCTGAGTAGGCAGACAAGGACTTCAAAATTCAAGTTTAAAAAACATTAATGAAAAAAAAAACACCCCAAAGAAATACCCAGTCCAATGAAAATGTCAAAAGGCTCGAGTAGGTCCCTACAAAGAAGGACATTCTAATGGTTAATAATCACATGAAACTGTGTTCAGTAACGTTACTGATCAGGTGAGTGTAAATGAAACCACCAGGATGGGCAGCTGTGCTCCCTCCAGAGGGGCTGACATTGTTCTAAATGGCAATAGTAAGTGTTGTCAATAAAGTAAATCAACTGGGGCTCACTTAGATTCACAGAAGGGAGAGGAATAAATTGGTTTGGCCACTTTAGAAAATTGTTTGGCTACAGGTGCTAGAGCTAAACACACACTCCTCAGCTTCGAGAGCGAGCGATGGACTACTGGACGTCTATGCCAGAGAAATGTCTGCATATGCCCACGGAAATACACGTATTGGAGTGCTTTCTTATTTTTAACCTTAAGCTACCAGTTCTCCCATTGAGTGTGTGTACTGTCCCTCCCTGCTGGCAGGTTGGTGCTCATGTGGGAGCCTCGTGCGTCCTGCGTTGATGGCTGCAGGACGATGACGGGGACTCGACTAGTCTAAATTGGGGGTTCCTCCAGGGGTAGCAAAGCTGCATCTTACCACTTACTCCGAGAGATGGCTTAGTCTTACCGCTTCTCCTGGGAGACATTTTTATCTTTACACCCAGAGCTCTAGGCAGTCTTTCATCTTCCTCCCCCTTTTTTCTAAGGGGTTTTTCTTTCAGGGATTCAGCTTCATGTAGGGAATCTCAGTCCCCATTCCATAGCCCTCCTGGTCCACCACTGATACTCCTGTCGGTACACAGGCATTCGAATTCCAGGCTGAAACCTTGAGGGTCTATCCCTGTACAAATCCCCACACACCTGCCCTCCTCCCTGACACACGGCATCAGCTCACGTTTTCTGCTCCAGCTGTAAGCTTCCCCTTCATTCCTGGCAATGGGGTGTATCCTTTTTCTTTCTTTTACGTGCAGTGGCCCGTGTATTAGGCCCTTCTAAGTGATTAGTGGTGATACCTTTATATGTGAGACGTGTGATGCTCAGCTGGCCATGGAGAGGAAAAGGAGTCATGAGGCTAGCTCTGTAGGACCACATTTGTAATGAAAACACATCCTTGTCACAAGAGCACACGGTGAGAGTCAAGTTGGGGTATGATGAGTGCTACTAAGGAGAGGTGCATGGAGAGCTGAGAGCTTCGACCCACCATAGAGAACAGACACGGTCCTCATAGGAAAGGTCCAGTGTTTCTGTCCAAGCGATGGACATTCACATTGCTAGGTGCCCTGGGAGCCAACTGATCCTGGGGCAGCTACAGTGTCAGGGAAGTGAGTCACACTGGGAAAGAGAAGGTCCTCCCCTGCTGTGTGTGGCCACGTGATCTGGGCCCGGGCCCGGAGAAGCAGCCATGTCAGAGCATCACCTGGTGTAAGGTGAGCTGAGCCCATCGATGGGAGGCAGGCCAGGACCAATGCAGGGACCACCGTTCGCAACTGTGTAAGCACGTGAACTGACGTGGGCCTGGGGTCAGAGCGTAGCCACATTACCTCGTGGCAGCAACAAGTCACCTCCTTAGTTGCTCTTCCTTCCTAGTATCCCTGAGCTTCCCGTAAGTTCTTACTAGCTGCAGGCTGGTGTTTGCTGCCTGTGGAGACTGGGGATCCAGCCTGTCACGTCTTTGGGATGGGGAGCAAAGTGGAAAGTGTCACCTGTCCCCCAGAGCCAGAGTGGTGGTGGCCATGGTGACCCCCACTGGAAGATGACTCTCTCCTGGGGACCCCTCTGTGGGGGAGGTTGCCGGGGTAGAGACAGCAGCCTAGCAGCCTGCAGAGTGAGGGTGCGGGAGGGAAGAAGGAGGGGTCACCGCTTCTGAGACTACACACGAGGCCTGCAGGGAAATAGGTCAGGTTGATTTCGAGGGAAGAAGCCTTCCAGAAATCAGACCTGGAGCAGATCGATGCATGCCGATCCGAGCCCACACAGTGACAGTGACTTCACATTTCAGTCACAGGGAGCGAGAGGCTAGCACTCCTTTCAGAGAGCACCCTTCACCCGATGGCGGCTGGCCTGCGGGGGCCTGGCGGGGACAGGGCAAGGTGTCTGTCTGGCGGGGCTGTTGGACTCCTTCATCCGGTGCTGGGGTCACCGGCGGAACTTCAGTCCCTTGCCCGCCCTGGAGAGTACAGTTAAGCAAGGTGGACGTGAAGTGCATTCAGCGAATTTATTGAGCATCAGCTTTGGTCAGGGCTTGTGCTCAGGCACTTCCCACCACCCCAACCACACACAGCGAAGCCATCGTGATTACCCCATATCGCAGGAGTAGGAACTGAGGCTCAGATTTCAAGAGCCTTTTCAAGATTTATGCCTCTAGAAGTGCGCCAGAAGCACTGAGTTGTAGGTACCTCTTTTCCAGAGAGTCTTAGTCTACAAGAAAGTAGCTGAAATATTTGATGAAGGAGGACACTGGATTCATTCATCTCATTCTCCCAGAAGCTGCAGCCGTGTTATAATTGGTCCTTCCATCCACCAGTGAGAGAGAATCAGGCACAGAGAGGAGCAGCTGGTCCGAGAAGCAGCCTCTGACTTGAGAATATTTAGTGGCTTTTCAAGCAGTTGTTATGCTGATGCACTTGGTGCGCGTGACATAGACAAGGCCAGTGAAAGTGTTATCATAGATAAGGTATCTATATTTTCAGCCTGAAAAATAGAATAGTGCATTGTTCAGTGTCGAAAGAAAATGCGAGACTGGTGTTCCCTCCCTCAAGTCACACAGAGGTATATGAATTCTTCTGTTCATCCCAGAAACCTCTTCCAGGGAAGCAGTTGACTGTGTCCCCAGGAGATGGGACCTTGGAGTTCCTCTGGGGATACGGTGATCCTATCTGGATCTTGTCTCCTGCCACTGCCAGACTCTCCAGGACAACTACAAGACTCTCCAGGATGCGTCCTGAGAGCTGAGCCCAGAGGTGAGGGATTGCCTATGGACAGGGCCAGCCAGGCCCTCCCTCCCACGTCCCCTACCCAGCCCTTCATCCTGCACACAGGGAAACTGAGGCCCAAGAGGGGAATTGACCTGCCTACAACCCTCAGGGGGTGGAAGCTGAGCAGGGAGTTGAGCTCTGGTGTCCTCTGTTTACAGGCAGTTCAGTGTTTGGAAGGGACCCAGAGCTCTGAGACCACAGAGGCCCAGGTGAGGTGCTGCTGCAGAATTAGGGACCAGAGGACCCCAGTGCATCATGGTGGTGGCAGGAGAACTGTAATATGGCAGCCTGGGGGTCACAGGAATGATGCTGATAAGCTTAAGGTAAACCTCGAGATTTCCCAGAGCTCCTCTCCTGTAGAAAGAACAGGAACTACTTGACCTGATCACCCACAGGCTTGTCAGAGGAGCAACTGCTAGCACCAGAGGCTCTCCTTTGAGCTGAGCTTCCCAGTTGTCACATCACCTTCCCCATCACTTAAGGGTCACAACAGACTGTGGAGTGGATGGGACAGAGACAGCTGCTCGTTTCTGGATGAGAAATCCCAGTCTAGTCAGTAAAGTGGCCCTCGAGCAGGTCTCCTGGCTGGTGGGTGGTGGTGCGGGCACTTGAGTCAGCCGTTCCTGAGTGCAGGGCAATGATCTCCCAACCCCAGGATGCACTGGGAGCCTTTGGAAAAGATCCCCCCACTGAAACTGCTCTCCACAGAGGAGAACCAGTGGGACTCAGTGGACAAAGTACTGGTTTTTAAGTATATTTTATTGATTATGCTATTACAGTTGTCCCATTTCTTTTCTCCTCTTTATCCCCTTCCACCCTGCATGCCCCTCCCACCAGGACTCCTGCCCACCTTTAGTTCATGTCCATGGGTCGTACATATAAGTTCTTTGGCTTCTCCATTTCCAGTCCTATTCTTAACCTTCCCCTGTCTATTTTGGACCTACAACTTACGGTTTTTATTCTCTGTGCCTTTTCCCCCTCTCTCCCCCTCCCCCTCCCTGCTGAGGACCCTCCATGTGATCTCCATTTCTGTGATTCTAGTTGTTTGCTTTAGTTTGTTTTTGTTTTTGTGTTTTTAGGTTTGGTTGTTGATAGCTATGAGTTCATTGTCATCTTACTACTTACTATTCATAGTTTTGAGCTTCTTCTTTTTCTTAGATAAGTCCCTTTAACATTGGAGTGAAAGCTATTGGTTCACATTCTGAAGTGTGTCTTAGCTTTGGCGATCTTGGGTGAGTTAGGTGCTTGGTCCTTAGGTGTTTAGGTGAGAGATGTCAGGAGGGCACCTCTGATAGTTACCCACAGCTGCCTCACAACTTCTGTGAACTGAACTCCACAAGGAATCGCTCGAGGGTCTTACCTGTTCGCTGTGGCTGTGGCCATTTCTCAGTTCGGTGACAAAATGTTCACAATTGGACTTGAAAACATTGTAGCTCCTGATTTCACCAATTTTCTGCATTGCCAGCTTGACAATGTCATCCACAGGACATGGCCTAAATCTCCTGTCCAAGTAGTTGTTGACCTTGTAACTGTCGTTGTTAGCCACATCCTTCAGAGGTTCATATTTCACCACAGCTTTTACTTCATGCCCACTGTTGTTGGAAGAGTGAGGCCAGGAGTACTGATCTGAGATCACAGACAGTCACTGTAAGGTGCTGCCATGCTTAGCAGTGCAGGCGGGAGAAGGAGGAGGAGAAGGAAAACCGAAAAGTCCCACTACTGACCTCTGGGGGTCCCTTCTTCCTACTCTCCTGTTGTTAGATGTTAAATTCAGCAGGAGTGCAATTGCTTGATCCATAACTTGTGTAACTTACATACTTAACAATATTGGAAACATGTTCCCATAGCAACAAATGGGGAACCACTTGATAACTTGGAATGACAGCCATGGCATTCCATTGATGTCGTGACTTTAATTTACAGACACATCCCCAGTTACCAGGCATTTCAGTTGTTTCAACTTGTTCCTGACTTAAGATGAGGACATGGTAACAATCCTTGCATATTATGCATTTTGGGCATGGGTCTGACTTAGACCAATTTTTGAGTTTTTTGAGTGCCTCCCAGGAAGGAACAGGTCTCATTTGATCCTGTTACAATGCCTCCCAGGTGAAAATGTCTGTCTCCATTTCATAAAGCAATTTTGAGCCAGAGAACTTAAGTAACACACCCAAGAGAAAAAAGTCGTGGAGGAAGGATTTAAAACAACTCCAAAGCCCTGGCCATTTCTGCCCCATGGTGTAAAAACTGTGTGGCTCCGTGGCAAGACAGAACTTTCCATCATTTTCTTACTTCCTATCACCTGGCATAGTTCCGGACACCTAAGAGTCACAACAGAATTGTCAACTAATGGAGTCCACATTCCATCGCTTTCCCTGACTCAGTGAATGAAGATCAAACATGTCACAATTCAAAAGGAAGCAGGCTAATCCCCACAGCAGTGAGCTGTCTTTTCTTCCCTCTTCTCAACATAAAGCTGCTGTTTAAACAAATAATTTATCTTTACCTGGGCTGCCCAAGTGGACCACATAACTGTCTCCCACGTAGATGGCCCAGTGTTCATAAGAGCGCATCCAATTGGTTCGATGTATTTCAATCAGGTCTCCAGGCATCGGGTCTTCACGTGACTACAACAGAAGAAGCAGAGAGAGTGCAGACAGGCCTCTAGGAAACAGCAGAGGCCTGGATGGGAGAGCTGTGTTCACTGCCACACAACCCCTAGGGTGACCCAGGGACGAGACACCCTGGGGACTGCTAGGACCACCAGCTTTGATGTCACTCTCCCAGAGCCCCCTTTGGGGGCAGAAGGGACAGGAAGCTTAGACAAAGGTTGTCTAGAGGGAAAAGTTGTCTTTCCCTCTCCTTGGATGGGCCCTAGCACATTTGTCCTGCCCCATTGTTGGGCATTAACCTTGTCTTTGATCTGTTCTGACACTTTGACATCCTCAGTCTTAAGGAACCAGGAGAGACTGCCCCCCCACCCCCACCCCCACCCCAGGGCTAGCCAATCCCTAATGACAGCAAAGGACTGGGCCCTAAAGGTACTTTTCAAATGCAAATGAATCAAATACAAAGAGCCCACAGCCCCAGAGACCTTCTCTAAGAGGCTCTCACACTCCAGGCTACCTATTCAGGTGCCCTAATCTGCCCAGGGCCAGCCCCTCTGCCCCAGAGCCAGCAGAAATTATTCTAACTAGCTAGTCCTAAACCTGCCTGTCCTGCCTCAGTCATTCTTCCCACGGAAACCACAGGAAAGGTTCTCACCCACTCTCTCTGCCTCCCACCAACCCGGCAATTTCTCATGAGGCCCGTGTGGTGTGGCGTGTCCCCTCCGCCTGGGAACTGTGACAAGCTGTCTTTCCCATTGAAATTATCTCCTGATCTGTTGTCCTTACTGAGTCTCAAATAGCCTACTAATAAAACATGTTTTCTAGGTATTTTTTTCTTAATCGTCTCCTGAGGACATGGTTATTGATTTGAGAGAGAGAAGAAGGGAGAGAGAGAGAGGGAGACTGATGTGAGAGAGAACCATCAGTTGGTTGCCTCCCACACGTGCCCCTGACCAGGGATTGAACCTACAAACTTTTTTTTTGGACAGAACATGTTTCAAAGCAGGTTGTCCACAGTTTCATTGAGTAGCCTCCTCCTCAGGGTCTCTCCCAAGCCTCTGGGCACTCATTCACGTGAGACACAAACGGAAGCTCCTTAGGGCGACACGGTGGGCAGCTGGGCCGAGCATCCAGCCTGGTGGTGACCACACAGCTATCAGTGGGAGCGTTTCATCACACGCACCCAGGAGCACCTTGGCCTTACAGAGCGGGACGAATCCCCACGCACGCACGGCTGTGGCGCTGGGACTGCAGAGGTTAGGGACGTTCCCGAGATCACTCAGCCAGAAAGCAGTTTGCTCTTCCCACCCCACCAGCACTCCCCCTCTACTGGCTGCTTTTCTGCACATTCACCCTCCCTTCCGGAGACTGGGTGGGCGTTCCCCCACGTTGCATTCAATCCCCAGGGAATGAGGCCTGTTTTCTGTCTCTCTCCTCTCTCTGTGCCCCTCCTTCTGGCGCCACTCAGCCCAGATTGCTCAGTCAGAGGCCCAGAGACATCCTTCACGCCTCCTTCTCCCTCAGCCCCGCATCCAGTTACCAAGTGCCTTCAATAACATCTTTGCCCACCTCCTTCCCTCTAACTGGGGTCAGAGAATGCCGTCCCTTAACTCTTCCACCACTCCTTGTCCACTTCACGTCATCCGGTGGGTCCTTCAAAGGGAACATCTGGCAATGACCCATGTGGAGCCTCAGAATGCTGTCCATACCCACAGACAGCTCCTGATCTGGCTCCTCACCCCCATCCATCTTCACGCTCATCCCTCCTCATCCTCATCCCTCTGCTCTGCTCTTACTGGGCTACTTTCCCCCCTTCGTCTCATGCTTTCTCTTGCCTCTGCTCCTCTGATAGCATGTTTTCTGTCCTCCAAACACCCTCCCAGACCCTCTGCCTTTAACAATACTATTCTCCCAGCAGACACCCTCTCCCCTGGGCACCTCAGTGCCACAAGCTGGACCAGCTGCCCCTCCTCTCTATGCAGAGATTGCTTTTGATGCAATTTTCTGTACCTATCTGGCTCATCCCCCCTGGGTTTGGCATCGACTGAGGGATGGTAAGAGCAGCAGCATGAGGACCAGCCTGCCCATCACCCTCCGACTTTAGGACCAGACCATCAACCAAGACATGGTAGGGTGAGGTGACTTGGGAAGGTCTCCCAGCCAGTCAGTGGCAGTGTGAGACCGGGGACTGGCTACTCAGCACTTTCAGAGCAATGGTTCCCGCCATCCGGTGCCGCATGCTGACAATCATTTGGAATGTTTTTCCAGACTGAAAGGTGCTCTTCAAGGATGTGCTACACCTGGGTCACTCTTCATCTGATGCTGGACATGATGGAGGAGTTGCCTAAACCCTGTGTGCCCAGGCCCCCATGTGCAGACTGGCTTGTTGTCAGGACTTAATTAGCTAAGAGCTTTCAAGTGCCTGCCGTTGCATCATCACTATGAGAATTAATGCTGTAATATTTCCACGGACGTGGACAACAAGTGTGGTGATTGCAGAGGGGAGAGGGTCACAAAGGGGGGAAATGGTAATGGGAAGAAGTACAGTAGAAATACTGTAGCGTTAATATGAGACTTAATGCTGTAGTGTTAACATAACAAATACCAAGCAGGCTCAAGTGGTGGTTTCCCAAAACCCCACTTCCCATCCCACTCCAAGAAGAACTGCAGAGGGAGAAGGATCACCCTGCAGAGGGCCTTACAAACTCACGGCAGGGCCAGCCATATCTGAGATAAGTGACAAAACTTTTGCTGGTATTTAAAAGAAATAAAGGTGTCTTCAGGCTGTGAATCATCTCCCTGGCAGAACTGATGATGTCATCCACAGGCCGGGGTCTGCACTTATTGTCCAAGTGGTTGTTGACCCGATACATGCCAAACCAAGCTGCGCTCTCCAGGGGCTCTTCCGTCACCCGTGCTTTGCCAGTCTGAAATGCGAAGATATTGGAGGAACCGATCCTGGAAAACAGCCCTGGGAATCACATAGAGGGGTCACGGGAAGATGAGGCAGGGAGACAGAAGGCAGGAGAAAAGAAAAAAGGGAAAATGCTACCGGTTATGGATATAACTCCTGGTTGACAAGGCATCATGAATTATTTTTACATGTTGTAAGTGTCACAGTTGTGAGTGGCTGAGTCACAGGACAATATCTTAGTGCTGTGTTATCAACATTTACATAGTAAATTTGACTGATCCCCTTCTACTGAGCACTGGGGTTGATCCAAAGCTTAGCCATGAAAAAGTTATGTTAGCAATACACTGATATCCTTGTTCATCTTTAAACTTCAGAAACAGACTTATTTTTATTAGTACCCACTGTGCTTAGGCCCTCTGTGGACTGTTCTCCCTGTATTGGGCCCAGAGAGACATGAACAGGCACTTCTGTGCTGTGAAACTCCTAGAACTGGACTGTGAAACGGCCTCTCGCATGGCACAAAGGCCAGGCTCCTACTAACGCAGTGAGCAAAGGCTTAGAGAACCCTTCACACAGTGTCTCCTCTCCCATGACCTGGCACATGCAGGGCATAGGGAGGGGTCCGCAGAAGAGCTATCAGCCTATGCGGTGCCCATCCCATTGTCATGGTGAGTCCAGGTTTTATTTTCTAAGCACGCTAGTTTTTGTTTCTGATCTCAAGTATGATGAATGCACTTGAAATCCATGTTCTTCAGAAAAGCTGTCCACACCCAGGAAATTGGCTATAAAAAGGACTACAGGTCCTCACAGTAGTGCTTCCCCTTACAAGGCCCCTAAGTGCCATCTGGATTCAATGAGCCTGATTGACTATAAGTAATCAATTCCTATGTTCTCACAACACCCTCAGGATAAATGATAACTTGTGGGAAACACATAAGGGGCAAAAGCAATATTCTGGTACTGATGACAAGCATCTTTCCCTCGATGAGAACAGAGCGTCAGAGGTGATGTGGCCACTGCTCTGTCGGGGGGGAACCAAGGTGCATCTGATTTAGCAGGCTCGCTCCGGCCCCCTCGGTTCTCTTCCACTGACGGTGCGGACTTCAGTTTCATTCATCTCCCGTTTAACTGACTTGGTCATTCTCCCCCTTGCATATTTATGAGTTAAATAAATTATTCACAGGTGCTTGCTATGTGATGTTCATAAGAGTTTTCCTTTTGGAGGGGCACCAGTGAAAGCTGCTTGTGCTAAGGAGCACCTATGACATACACCTGGCTTGTGAAGTTGTATACTTTTGAAAAACACAACACGGAGAGCCCTTCTTACGTAAGACTTAGACTGTGAGCTTCTGATGAACTTTGCTGCTTTAAATCATACCATCAGAGTCTGCAAGAACAGGCTACATCAGCCTGCAGCTGGAGGAATCTAAGCACCGAAGCAGCCCAGCTGCCCCAGAGGAAGGCAGTGAGCCTCCGTCTGCTACATCAGGACCTGTCGGACCCCTGGGAGCCCAGTGTGTGGGCTGGGACTACCCTCTGCGCAAGCTCTGCCCAGGGAGAATGTGTCTCCCGACTCAGGCTCCCCTCGGCGGGGTCCCATTTCAATTGTTCTCATTGTCACTTTGACAAATCTTTTGAAAATGATATCTTCAACAGTCCTTACTTGGAGGCGTCAGATGGATCACATGACCGTCTCCCACGTAGATGGCCCAGTCCTTGCAGTCACTGTTACTAATCTCAATAATGTCTCCAGGCCTCGGTTTTTCAGAAAACTGCGAGACAAAAACCAGAGATGTGACGGACAGACTTCTGGCCAGAGCAGAGGTGCTGGCCGGGGAGCTGCAGTGTGGCCTGGGGACCGCCTTCCTGCTGGTCACCACCTGGTGAGAGTGGGGGCGGAGGACACCTGAGGCCCGAGCAAGCCCATCTTGCTTTCAAACAGTCCCCTCTGAGGAAGAACCAGGAGAAAGGACTCTGAAAAATAATCGTCTGGACAGGGAGAAACGAGGACTCTCTGGATGAGTATAAGGTGTGTGTGTGTGTGCTGCATGTACGTGTACACACACTACAGGGCAGCTGTGCATATGTGTGTTGTGTGCTTGTGCACACACACCAGAGCACAACCGTGCACACCCAGGTGCACTGTGCACATGTGCAGAGGGTGTTGACACAACAGCCACCACGTGAAACCCCTTCCCTGAGCCTGGGGCCCCAGGCCCACGCCCAGCAGTCCCACAGCTGAGCCTGGAGCTTCTCTGCCCTTCACACACGGACCCTCACGGCTCCATCCCGCCTTGGCCCTGGCTGTCAGTGGCCCCAACAGGCCCCGCCTCACACTCTGTTACCTCTGGCCCCGGGACACCCACCCTTGGAGCTGCTGACCCGAGAGTCAGGAACTGACAGCATCCTCAGGGAGCTGAGCCTTCCAGGGGCCCTGGTGGGGCTGCCCAGCCTCCCGCACTGGGAGGGGGCTGATGCTGTCACACAGCAGGCTCTGCCGGCACTTTTCCTACCGTCACTGCCACCCTCCCAGTGTCCAGGGGAGGAGGCAGCACCCATTTGTGCAGGAGGGGAAACAGGCTCAGAGTGGTGGAAGGAAATCCTCAAGAACAGTCAGTAGGAGGTGTCTGTGCTGGGTCTTCTCTGCCACATCTGTCCCTGGCCCTGTGTGTCCCTGCCTCCCTCCCTTCTGCAACAACTTGTCCATGCTCTTCCATGTCCCTGCTTAGGTCACCACAGAGCACGATTTGGGGATTTTTCAGTTTTTCTCTCACTTTGTGAATGACCTAGCAAATGGCAACCCCCTGCAGCCCTCACGCCAGGCCTCCTGATCTGAGGTCAGGGGTCAGCTTCCCTTTGCCCTCACTCCTTGCCAACACCCAACAACTGCTGTTGACCCTACAAATTTTTCCCTGAATTGACATCCTTGTCCACACCCTGCCCATCACCATTTGCTTCAGCGAAGCTCAGTCCCTGCCTTCCTGAATTCTGTGGTCTCTTGAGCAGCCCTGTGCCTCCTGTCCCTAACCCTCCACCTCCATTCTCCCCAAGATCCCCTGGGGCCTTCCCACAGGGACCATTTGGCCATGACCTTCCTCAGGCCTCAAGGCAAGGTTCGCCCTTGTGCAGCTCCTGACACCCCCGGCCCCCCCCCCAGCACTGTGCCCGCCCCCCCCACCCCCAGGCTGACTGCAGGACTTCCCTTCCCACCACGCAGCTCACTCACACTTCTGCCCCTCTGCACGCACATCCTCATCAGCCCATCGGCTTCCCTGCCTCCACCAGCTTCCCCACCCCCAACACACAGACACCCCTCCTCTGAGAAGCCGCCTGAAGTCCCCAGCCTGCCTCAGCTGACATTTCTGGGTCCCCAGGCCCTGGACCCTGCACGTCTCCCCACAAGGACCACATGGCACTGCAGGTCCCTGTGCCTGTCTGCACCCCTCTGGGCTTTGAGCTCCAGTCAGGGAGGTCCCTGTGTGCTCAGCCCTGTCTCCCTGCATCTGCAGGATCCCCCCAGGGGGCCTGGTGTGCAGTAGGAGGGAAGGAAGTGTGTGAGGAGGAGGAAAGTGGGGCAGTCAGCAGGGCCAGGATTCCCCAGCTCCTCCTCTCTGTGCCCAGGGCAGGGCGGGCCCAGTGCTGGCTCCATCTGGGGGACAGGAGGAAATTTCTCACTCTGCATCTAATGTCTAACTAAGGCCAGGCCAGGGCACTGTCCACAGTAGCCGGGGACAGACGGAGGTGGGCTTGGGCCCTGTCTGGGTCAGAAACGGTTCCCCAAGGAATTGCCCGGTTTTGTGTTTCTCCCAACACAGCTCTGCCCCTGGACCCTGGATGCAGATGGACGGGCTCTGGAGTGTGCAGTGCACCTTCCTAGAACCACCTCATTTCCAGGAGTAGCCCAAGACCAGCGGCTCCTTCTCAGTTAAACACAAACGGAGCTCGGCCTGCCCCCCCGGGGACGGGTCTGAGTCTGGACCCCAGGGTGACAGGAGGGGAGCTGTGGACTCAGCACGCTAAAATTCCAGGGCACAGTATCAGGCGGGGCCGCCTGTGTTGGAGCAAAGAGGGGAGAGGACAGACTGGGGCTGAGAAGGCCCCAACCTTGGGCGGCAGCTGAGGGAGACAGGCCAGGGATTCACTGGCTTCCCAGGTCCCCCCATCAGCCTGGACACCCAATACCCTCCCAATTGGGGGCCCCAGGTCCCCCCACGGTGCCAGATGAAGAGACAAGGCTCATTCGCCTGAGGACCTCACCGTCCTGCCAAAAAAGAGACTATGAAACAGCATAGTTTTCTCTAAAAGTCTCCAAAGACAAGCTCTGGAGGTCACAGGACTGGGTGCACAGGTAGGGCCCTCACAGGAGGGGAGCTTCCCACCACCCAGAGCCACCGACAGGAAGGTACAGGGACTTACCCGGGAGTTCATGGTGCTGTATGGTGGGTGCTGCTGGTGGGACAGGCTTTATATGGAAGCTGAGAGTTCCACTTTCACTTTCCTTATGATACTAAGAACAACTGATTACTAAATAGGTTTAATATTTTTTTAAATTTGTGGATTCCAGCACAAGACGAAGGAGGGAGAGAGACAGAGAGAGAGAGAGGGAGAAGCACTGCTTTGTTCCCCCACTCATCCATGCACTTCAGTTGCTCCCTGTGTGTGTCCCGAGTGGGGGTCAGACTGGCCACCGCAGTGCCTGAGGTTGACACTCCAACAACTGAGCCACTAGCCAGGGCTGAACGTGCTTTGAAGGGAGACTCAGGATTTCTCTGAAGGGACAGGCCCATAATTACATACATGAAACCATGGGGTCACTGGGGCTTGGAAGCCACGTTACAACTTGCCCAGGCCCCGCCTAAGTGTCCCGACACCAGGAAGGGGAGGCAGGAGCGCACAGAGCTGTCCACCCCCAGGTGCCACACAGGCCCTTATCTCGTAGCAACTCCAGGAAGTACAGGAGCCGTGGGCAAGACTGTCGGGGTGCTGTACTCCATGGGGAAGCTTCTAGAAAGTGGGTGCGTTTGTCCCTGGGTGGCCCAGGAGCTCATGGCCCTTGGGTACCATGGGCTGCGAGAAGCAGAACTCATGAAAAAGGGGCTTCAGCAGCCTGGACGCTCCCTGTCCCTGGAGCAGGAGGATGGAGGCAGGTGACTCAGGGTCAGCTCAGCAGTGCACCAAGGCCACCGAAGACCCAGGCTTCTCCACCACGCTGATCCTGTGTCTGCTGTGATGGTCGCTCTGGGTCCAGCAGCCACGAGGGACACATTTTCACCTGGCAATGGTTAAAAGCAGTAAAGACAGGTGTGGTCCATCATTTGTCTCTTTTTCTGAAGGGAGAATACCTTTCCCATAATCCTCTTCTCCCTGGCCCCCCTTCTACCCGGGCCATGAACTGGGTCCCATTTCCATTGCAAACCAGTGGCGGGCAAAGGGGAAAGGCTCCCACCACTCACAGTGCCTCAGCTGGGTCTGTGGGGGGGTTAGTGCTGCCCAACGAAGAGCAGGGCTCAGTGGCGTGGGTGGAGGTGAGTGACAGGGGTGCCCAGGTGTGGCGGCAGGGTGGGGCCGGGGCAGACAGCTACCAGCTAAACAACCAGCCCGTGAGACGACCTCCTCTACTTCTGTCCACAGTAACGCCTGGAGGCTGCAGACAGGCTGGAGCCCGCTCTCAGACAGCACAGTGGACCCCGCAGGAGGTGCTTGAAAACAGATTTGAAGCCCTCCGTGGAGAACGGGAGAGGGTGCCGCCAGCTTGAGGATGTGGCAGAGCCCCCCGCTGCTCCCCCATCAGAAAGCGCTGCTGTGGGGGACACAGGAAGGGGACCGCCTCTCCCAGCAGGAGCCCCTGGCTCCCGGGGCCCTTGGGCAGACAGAGCTGCCTGCAGTGGTCGACGTTCCTTGGCTCCTCTGGCCAGGGTGGCGGGATGGCAGTTTCGGACCAGCCATTGTGATTCCAAGTAGGAGTCACTGAGCCTTCCTCTCCCCCCATTAACCTCGTGTGCGGAATGGAAGGGAAATGGTAAGCTGCAAGGTGTCGTCCCCTTCAGGGAGTGGCCCTTTGGGCCATTGCCTGCTCTCCTCTCGACACAGCGACCATCTGGTTAAGAGTGAGGGCTGCATCCCTGTCAGCGAGAGGCTGGGCAGCTGCAGGCCTGGACTCCAGGAGGGCTGCGACCCTGGCCCTCGCGGGCCCAGCTGCAGCTGCCTGTGCCATGGGCTCCAGCTTCTGGGACACATCTTCGGGGGAAAGGCTGTCGGCCGGGTTCGGCAGCCAAGGACTTTTCCCGTCCCCTTTCTGAAAACCCAGTGGCGTGGGACACGACACACGGCCCTTGTGCACCTTCCTGACCCGTCTCCTCTTCAAGGCCTCTGCTGCTGGGCTCGGTCAGCACCCGGGCAGGTCCCCACACTGACAACCCTGAGACAGAGACGGTCCCCGTTTCTTATTAACTTACGAGTTAATGCTTTTTTTATAACCACGGACAACGTGGTGTTTTATTGAAACCATCAACATCTTGAACAGTGAAACAACACACTTGATCGGTGACAGGCAACAAGGCGGCTCCCCCCCAAATCTCTGAGAGGTGATTCATGAACACGAACTATGCTGTCATTGTTTGTGTCCAGCAGAGGAAAAACGTCACGTCCATATGCTTTATAAATGATTACCAGTCTGGCTTAAGCAACCATGTTTGGTAGTAGTGTGTCTTGCTAAGTGTAGACAAGACTTCCCTCTCAATCCAGAGGGACTTGCAGCACCGTTTCACCAGCAGACGTGGGAGCCTGGCTGTGGCAGGAACCCAGGCAGAGAGGAGAGGACAGATGAGCCCAGAAACGCTCTACTCCAGTTCACTCGGAGGGAGCTCCTCGGTCTGTCCGTGCACTGGTCAGCAGCATCGGTCAGTAAAGGCACTGAACTGTCTTCCGGCTGTGGGGTTGGTCCCACTGCCCGAGGTTGTGAGGGCAAAGATCTTCTGTGGCACGGACCCAAGTCTCGCAGAATAGGTTCGCACGCTCAGGGGGCGCACGAGGGGATGTACGCTCAGGGCCAGAGCATGCTCACTGGGGCTGACCTCGTCAGAAATGTGCATGACGGCGTCCAGCAGGGGCCCCCCCGGCCCGTCCTTCCTCCGCTGCCAGCCACTGAGATGGGCGTTTCCTCCGGGCTGGCTTTGCATGTCCTCCCCGGCACGAGGCACGGGATTCAGAGCTCCGGAGCTCCCCCTGCCCAGCAGAAGTCCCCATCGTCTGGACACCCCAGCCCCCTCTCCTGCTCATCACCAGGCTTCAGAGTCCCCCTCCTCGAGGTCATTCAGGAGGCCAAGTAAGGGCCCCAGTCTTCCACAGCCCGCTCGTTTTCTCATGTGCACCTGCCCTAAACCCACGTTCCTCTCCAGCAGTAAAGGGGCGGCAGCTTTGTTAGGTCTTGCTCTCTGAGGCGCCTGCAGACACCCAACCCAGACCTGGTCGCAGGGAGTAGCGTCAGTGTTCTCAGGCTCTGAGCCCAAGTGATACAAACGCTCCCGGGGGCTGAGCACTGCCACCCTCCTGTCCAGAGCGGTGCTCTGAAGGAGCTTTCTCGGGGTGACTCCCTGATTCTCTGGGACCGAATCGTATGGTGCACTCACTGCCTTGAAGGCAGCATGGACTCGTTCACAGAGCCTTCTCCCAGGAAGCAGTGGACTGTGTCCCAGGAGATCTGACTCTGAGGACCCTCGGGTGCCGCGACCAGCGCGGGGTGGAGGTCCCTGAGTGGGGGCGACGGGAGATTAAGAAAACACAACAGGACACAGGTTAAGTAAAAGCGGGGGCCATTGTCCTTGGATGGAGAGAGAATGACCCTGAACATGGCATCCACGATTATTTTGTAGGGGTTGGTTATATAAAGGTCAAGTATGTTTTGCAGACTTAGGGAGACACTGGGGGCAAAGATCGTTTTGTTCCCAGGTGAATCTAAACAATAAATACGTCTTCTGCAAGAGCTGTGGTCACACTTAGCTGAATCTTGCGGTTACCTATTTCCTTCTCAACCCACACAGGTTCTGGCTGCCATCAGCTACTGGCCTACTCTGCTTTGCAGACACAAGTGGTCAAGTGTGGCCTTGCTGGCATTTAACCTGAGCTTTGAGGTCAGCCTTCACCATCCTCCACCCTCGGGGGGATACAGTGACCCTATCTCTCCAGGACAACTACAGAACTTTCCAGGATCTACCCTCAGAGCGGAGCCCAGAGGTGAGGGATTGCCTATGGGCAGGGCCAGCCAGGCCCTCCTCCCATGTCCCCTACCCAGCCCTTCATCCTGCACACAGGGAAACTGAGGCCCAACAGGGGGATTGACCTGCCCACAACCCTCAGGGGGTGGAAGCTGAGCAGGGAGTTGAGCTCTGGTGTTCTCTGTTTACAGGCAGCTCAGTGTTTGGAAGGGACCCAGAGCTCTGAGAGCACAGAGGCCCAAGTGAGGGGCTGCTGCAGAATTAGGGACCAGAGGACCCCAGTGCTTCCTGGTGGTGGCAGGAGAACTGTAACTTGGCAACTTGGGGGTCACAGGAACGATGCTGATAAACTTAAGGTAAACCACGTGACTTCCCGGAGCTCCTCTTCTGTAGAAGGGACAGGAAATACTTGACCCGATCACCCACAGGCTTGTGGGAGGTGCAACTGCTCGCAACAGCAGTTCATGTTTGAGCTGAGCTTCCCAGTTGTCACAGCACCTTTTGAGGCACTTAACGGTCACAACAGACTGTGAAGTGGATGGGACAGAGGCACCTGCTGGTTTCCAGATGAGAAATCCATGTCTAGTCAGTACAGTGGCCCTTGAGCAGATCTCCTGGCTGATGGGTGGTGGTGCAGGCACCTGAGTCAGCCGTTCATGAGTGCAGGGCAACGAGCCCTCCCGGAATGCACTGGGAGCCTTTGGAAAAGATCCCCCCACTGAAACTTCTCTCCACAGAGGAGAACTACTGGGACTCAGTGGACAAAGTACTAGTTTTTAAGCATATTTTATTGATTATGCTATTACAGTTGTCCCATTTCTTTTCTCCTCTTTAACCCCTTCCACCCTGCATGCCCCTCCCACCAGCATTCCTGCCCACCTTTAGTTCATGTCCATGGGTCGTACATATAAGTTCTTTGGCTTCTCTATTTCCTATGCTATTCTTAACCTCCCCCTGTCTATTTTGTACCTACAACTTCTGGTTTTTATTGTCTGTGCCTTTTCCCCCTCTCTCCCCCTCCCCCTCCCTGCTGATGTCCCTCCATGTGATCTCCATTTCTGTGATTCTAGTTGTTTGCCTAGTTTGTTTTTGGTTTTGTGTTTTAGGTTTGGTTGTTGATAGCTATGAGTTCATTGTCATCTTACTACTATTCATAGTTTTCAGCTTCTTCTCTTTCTTAGATAAGTCCTTTTAACATTGGAGTCAAAGCTATTGGTTCACATTCTGAAGTGTGTCTTAGCTTTGGTGACCTTGGGTGAGTTAGGTGCTTGGTCCTTAGGTGTTTGGGTGAGAGATGTCAGGAGGGCACCTCTGATAGTTACCCACAGCTGCCTCACAACTTCTGTGAACTGAACTCCACAAGGAATCGCTCGAGGGTCTTACCTGTTCGCTGTGGCTGTGGCCATTTCTCAGTTCGGTGACAAAATGTTCACAATTGGGCTGCAAAACACTGCAGCACCTGATTTCACCAATTTTCTGCATTGCCAGCTTGACAGGATGTGGCCTATATCTCCTGTCCAAGTAGTTGTTGACCTTGTAACTGTCGTTGTTAGCCACATCCTTCAGAGGTTCATATTTCACCACAGCTTTTACTTCATGCTCACTGTTGTTGGAAGAGTGAGGCCAGGAGTACTGATCTGAGATCACAGACAGTCACTGTAAGGTGCTGCCATGCTTAGCAGTGCAGGCGGGAGAAGGAGGAGGAGAAGGAAAACCGAAAAGCCCCACTACTGACCTCTGGGGGTCCCTTCCTCCTACTCTCCTGTTGTTAGACGTTAAATTCAGCAGGAGTGCAATTGCTTGATCCATAACTTGTATAACTTACATACTTAACAATATTGGAAACATGTTCCCATAGCAACAAATGGGGAACCACTTCATAACTTGGAATGGCAGCCATGGCATTCCATTGATGTTGTGACTTTAATTTACAGACACATCCCCAGTTACCAGGCATTTCAGTTGTTTCAACTTGTTCCTGACTTAAGATAAAGACATGGTAACAATCCTTGCAGATTATGCATTTTGGGCATGGGTCTGACTCAGACCAGTTTTTGAGTTTTTTGAGTGCCTCCCAGGAAGGAACAGGTGTCATTTGATCCTGTTACAATGCCTCCCAGGTGAAAATGTCTGTCTCCATTTCATAAAGCAACTTTGCGCCAGAGAACTTAAGTAACACACCCAAGAGACAAAAGTCGTGGAGGAAGGATTTGAAACAACTCCAAAGCCCTGGCCATTTCTGCCCCATGGTGTAAAAACTGTGTGGCTCCATGGCAAGACAGAACTTTCCATCATTTTCTTACTTCCTATCACCTGGCATAGTTCCGGACACCTAAGAGTCACAACAGAATTGTCAACTAATGGAGTCCGCATTCCATCGCTTTCCCTGACTCAGTGAATGAAGATCAAACAGGTCACAATTCAAAAGGAAGCAGGCTAATCCCCACAGCAGTGAGCTGTCTTTTCTTCCCTCTTCTCAACATAAAGCTGCTATTTAAACAAATAATGTATCTTTACCTTCACAGACCAAGTGGACCACATGACCGCCTCCCACGTAGATGGCCCAGTGTTCGTTCATAAAGGCCTCGACATATTTCCATCAGGTCTCCAGGCATCGGGTCTTCGCGTGACTACAACAGAAGAAGCAGAGAGAGTGCAGACAGGCCTCTAGGAAACAGCAGAGGCCTGGATGGGAGAGCTGTGTTCACTGCCACACAACCCCTAGGGTGACCCAGGGACGAGACACCCTGGGGACTGCTGGGACCAGCAGCTTTGATGTCACTCTCCCAGAGCCCCCTTTGGGGGCAGGAGGGACAGGAAGCCTAGACAAAGGTTGTCTAGCGGGAAAAGTTGTCTTTCCTTCTCCTTGGATGGGCCCTAGCACATTTGTCCTGCCCCATTGTTGGGCATTAACCTTGTCTTTGATCTGTTCTGACACTTTGACATCCTCAGTCTTAAGGAACCAGGAGAGACTGCCCCCTGCCCCACCAGGGCTAGCCAACCCCTAATGACAGAAAAGGACTGGGCCCTAAAGGTGCTTTTCAAATGCAAATGGACCAAATGCAAAGAGCCCACAGCCCCAGAGACCTCCTCTAAGAGGTTCTCATACTCCAGGCCACCTATTCAGGTGCCCTAATCTGCCCAGGGCCAGCCCCTCTGCCCCCAGAGCCAGCAGAAATTATTCTAACTAGCTAGTCCTAAACCTGCCTGTCCTGCCTCAGTCATTCTTCCCACAGAAACCACAGGAAAGGCTCTCGCCCACTTTCTCTGCCTCCCACCAACCCGGCACTTTCTCATGAGGCCCGTGTGGTGTGGCGTGTCCCCTCCTCCTGGGAACTGTGACAAGCTGTCTTTCCCATTGAAATTGTCTCCTGATCTGTTGTCCTTACTGAGTCTCAAATAGCCTACTAATGAAACATGTTTTCTAGGTATTTTTTTCTTAATCGTCTCCTGAGGACATGGTTATTGATTTGAGAGAGAGAAGAAGGGAGAGAGAGAGAGGGAGACTGATGTGAGAGAGAACCATCAGTTGGTTGCCTCCCACACGTGCCCCCTGACCAGGGATTGAACCTACAAACTTTTTTTTTGGACAGAACATGTTTCAAAGCAGGTTGTCCACAGTTTCATTGAATAGCCTCCTCCTCAGGGTCTCTCCCAAGCCTCTGGGCACTCATTCACGTGAAACACAAACGGAAGCTCCTTAGGGCGACACGGTGGGCAGCTGGGCCGAGCATCCAGCCTGGTGGTGACCACACAGCTATCAGTGGGAGCGTTTCATCACACGCACCCAGGAGCACCTTGGCCTTACAGAGCGGGACGAATCCCCACGCACGCACGACTGTGGCGCTGGGACTGCAGAGGTTAGGGACGTCCCGAGATCACTCAGCCAGAAAGCAGTTTGCTCTTCCCACCCCACCAGCACTCCCCCTCTACTGGCTGCTTTTCTGCACATTCACCCTCCCTTCCAGAGACTGGGTGGGCGTTCCCCCACATTGCATTCAATCCCCATGGAATGAGGCCTGTTTTCTGTCTCTCTCCTCTCTCTGTGCCTCTCCTTCTGGTGCCACTCAGCCCAGATTGCTCAGTCAGAGGCCCAGAGTCACCCCTTCACGCCTCCTTTTCCCTCAGCCCCGCATCCAGTTACCAAGTGCCTTCAATAACATCTTTGCCCACCTCCTTCCCTCTAACTGGGGTCAGAGAATGCTGTCCCTCAACTCTTCCACCACTCCTTGTCCACTTCACGTCATCCGGTGGGTCCTTCAAAGGGAACATCTGGCAATGACCCATGTGGAGCCTCAGAATGCTGTCCATACCCACAGACAGCTCCTGATCTGGCTCCTCACCCCCCCATCCATCTTCACGCTCATCCCTCCTCATCCTCATCCCTCTGCTCTGCACTTACTGGGCAACTTTCCCCCCTTCGTCTCATGCTTTCTCTTGCCTCTGCTCCTCTGATAGCATGTTTTCTGTCCTCCAAACACCCTCCCAGACCCTCTGCCTTTAACAATACTATTCTCCCAGCAGACACCCTCTCCCCTGGGCACCTCAGTGCCACAAGCTGGACCAGCTGCCCCTCCTCTCTATACAGAGATTGCTTTTGATGCAATTTTCTGTACCTATCTGGCTCATCCCCCTGGGTTTGGCATCGACTGAGGGATGGTAAGAGCAGCAGCATGAGGACCAGCCTGCCCATCACCCTCCGACTTTAGGACCAGACCATCAACCAAGACATGGTAGGGCGAGGTGACTTGGGAAGGTCTCCCAGCCAGTCAGTGGCGGTGTGAGACCGGGGACTGGCTACTCAGCACTTTCAGAGCAATGGTTCCCGACATCCGGTGCTGCATGCTGACAATCATTTGGAATGTTTTTCCAGACTGAAAGGTGCCCTTCAAGGATGTGCTACACCTGGGTCACTGCTCATCTGATGCTGGACATGATGGAGGAGTCGCCTAAACCCTGTGTGCCCAGGCCCCCATGTGCAGACTGGCTTGTTGTCAGGACTTAATTAGCTAAGAGCTTTCAAGTGCCTGCCGTTGCATCATCGCTATGAGAATTAATATTCCCACGGACGTTGACAACAAGTGTGGTGATTGCAGAGGGGAGAGGGTCAGAAAGGGGAGAAATGGTAATGGGAAGAAGTACAGTAGAAATACTGTAGCATTAATATGAGACGTAATGCTATAGTATTAACATAACAAATACCAAGCAGGCTCAAGTGGTGGTTTCCCAAAGCCCCACTTCCCATCCCACTCCAAGAAGAACTGCAGAGGGAGAAGGATCACCCTGCAGAGGGCCTTACCAACTCACGGCGGGGCCGGCCATATCTGAGATCAGTGACAAAAGTTTTGCTGTTATCAGAAAGAACTGTATATGTCTTCTCGCTATGAATCATCTCCCTGGCAGAACTGATGATGTCATCCACAGGCCGGGGTCTGCACTTATCATCCAAGTAGTTGTTGACCCGATATAAGCAGCCCCAAGCCGCCGACCCCAGGGGCTCTTCCGTCACCTGTGCTCTGCCAGTCAGAAATATGAACATATTGGAGGAGCCGATCCTGGGAAACCCCCCTGGGAATCACATAGAGGGGTCACGGGAAGATGAGGCAGGGAGACAGAAGGCAGAAGAAAAGAGAAAAGGGAAAATGCTACCGGTTATGGATGTAACTCCTGGTTGACAAGGCATCATGAATTATTTTTACATGTTGTAAGTGTCACAGTTGTGAGTGGCTGAGTCACAGGACAATATCTTAGTGCTGTGTTATCAACATTTACATAGTAAATTTGACCGATCCCCTTCTACTGAGCACTGGGGTTCATCCAAAGCTTAGCCGTGAAAAAGTTATGTTAGCAATACACTGATATCCTTGTTCAGCTTTAAACTTCAGAAACAGACTTATTTTTATTAGTACCCACTCTGCTTAGGCCCTCTGTGGACTGTTCTCCCTGTATTGGGCCCAGAGAGACGTGAACAGGCACTTCTGTGCTGTGAAACTCCTAGAACTGGACTGTGAAACGGCCTCTTGCATGGCACAAAGGCCAGGCTCCTACTAACGCAGTGAGCAAAGGCTTAGAGAACCCTTCACACAGTGTCTCCTCTCCCATGACCTGGCACATGCAGGGCATAGGGAGGGGTCCGCAGAAGAGCTATCAGCCTATGCGGTGCCCATCCCATTGTCATGGTGAGTCCAGGTTTTATTTTCTAAGCACGCGAAGTTTTTGTTTCTGATCTCAAGTATGATGAAAGCACTTGAAATCCATATTCTTCAGAAAAGCTGTCCACACCCAGGAAATTGGCTATAAAAAGGACTACAGGTCCTCACAGTAATGCTTCCCCTTACAAGGCCCCTAAGTGCCATCTGGATTCAATGAGCCTGATTGACTATAAGTAATCAATTCCTATGTTCTCACAACACCCTCAGGATAAATGATAACTAATGGGAAATACATAAGGGGCAAAAGCAGTATTCTGGTACTGATGACAAGCATCTTTCCCTCGATGAGAACAGAGCGTCAGAGGTGATGTGGCCACTGCTCTGTCGGGGGGAACCAAGGTGCATCTGATTTAGCAGGCTCGCTCTGGCCCCCTCGGTTCTCTTCCACTGACGGTGCGGACTTCAGTTTCATTCATCTCCCGTTTAACTGACTTGGTCATTCTCCCCCTTGCATATTTATGAGTTAAATAAATTATTCACAGGTGCTTGCTATGTGATGTTCATAAGAGTTTTCCTTTTGGAGGGGCACCAGTGAAAGCTGCTTGTGCTAAGGAGCACCTATGACATACACCTGGTTTGTGAAGTTGTATACTTTTGAAAAACACAACACGGGAGCCCTTCTTACATAAGACTTAGACTGTGAGCTTCTGATGAACTTTGCTGCTTTAAATCATACCATCAGAGTCTGCAAAAAACAAGCTACATCAGCCTGCAGCTGGAGGAATCTAAGCACCGAAGCAGCCCAGCTGCCCCAGAGGAAGGCAGTGAGCCTCCGTCTGCTACGTCAGGACCTGTTGGACCCCTGGGAGCCCAGTGTGTGGGCAGGGACTACCCTCTGCGCAAGCTCTGCCCAGGGAGAATGTGTCTCCCGACTCAGGCTCCCCTCGGCCGGGTCTCATTGCAATTGCTCTCATTGTCTCTTTGACAAATCTTTTGAAAATGATATCTTCAACAGTCCTTACTTGGAGGCGTCAGATGGATCACATTACCGTCTCCCACGTAGATGGCCCAGTCCTTGTAGCCAATGTGAAAAATATCAATAATGTCTCCAGGCCTCGGTTCTTCTGAAAACTGCGAGACAAAAACCAGAGATGTGACGGACAGACTTCTGGCCAGAGCAGAGGTGCTGGCCGGGGAGCTGCAGTGTGGCCTGGGGACCGCCTTCCTGCTGGTCACCACCTGGTGAGAGTGGGGGCGGAGGACACCTGAGGCCCGAGCAAGCCCATCTTGCTTTCAAACAGTCCCCTCTGAGGAAGAACCAGGAGAAAGGACTCTGAAAAATAATCGTCTGGACAGGGAGAAACGAGGACTGTCTGGATGAGTATAAGGTGTGTGTGTGTGTGCTGCATGTACGTGTACACACACTACAGGGCAGCTGTGCACATGTGTGTTGTGTGCTTGTGCACACACACCAGAGCACAGCCGTGCACACCCAGGTGCACTGTGCTCATGTGCAGAGGGTGTTGACACAACAGCCACCACGTGAAACCCTTTCCCTGAGCCTGGGGCCTAAGGCCCACGCCCGGCAGTCCCACAGCTGAGCCTGGAGCTTCTCTGCCCTTCACACACGGACCCTCACGGCTCCATCCCGCCTTGGCCCTGGCTGTCAGTGGCCCCAACAGGCCCCGCCTCACACTCTGTTACCCGTGGCTCCGGGACACCCACCCTTGGAGCTGCTGACCTGAGAGTCAGGAACTGACAGCATCCTCAGGGAGCTGAGCCTTCCAGGGGGCCCTGGTGGG
>NW_025333568.1:0-104519 GCF_019186645.2 Phyllostomus hastatus
CACGCATTGATGCTTCTCTCACTCTTTCTTTCTCCCTTCCCCTCTGTCTAAAAATAAGTAAATAAATAAAATCTTTAAAAATATATAATAAGTAAAAAAAGAAAATGAAACTCAAGCACAACAGAAAAAGAATCATAGATACAGAGAACATTTTGATGGTTGCCAGATAAGGGGGTGAAAATTGTGATGGGATTAAGAAGTACTGGTTGGTAGTTACAGAATAGTCATGGGGATGTAAAGTACAGCATAGGAAAGAGAGTGGCCAAAGGACATATATGCATGACCTGTGGACATTGACAAAAATGTGGAGATTGCCTGAGGGAGTGGAGTGAGGGAACTGGGTAGAGGGAGGCAAAGGGAAAAAAATTGGGGCAACTGTAATAGCATGTTCAATAAAATTAATAAAAATAAAATTTAAAAAGTACTTTGAAGTTATCTGATCAAGTATACACTTTGTTGATGTAGCGTAAATGAATCAGGAGGTTTTTGCTAGAAATAATGACAAAAATTAATTCAAGGGTCATAGGGTTTATAAAGCAGAATTGCAACTAGGCAATACCCCCAGTGTTCCAAAGTACATTTTTGGGAAGAATCAGTCTTGCATTCTTAGCCTTTGGATTTTCTGAGACAACAGTCTTTCGGGTATCCAATGGTCTGGATAATGAATGTCAGGTGATCTGGAGTTATAAACATTCTTTTCTTAATCCTTCAGAGGGTTATATATAGGGCATATGGATGTTATAAGTATAGATATAGATAGATATATTGATATGGATGTGGATATACAGAGTTCAAAAGTTTAAGTTCCTAGGCAAGCTAAAGCAGGAACAGAATTATTTCTTCATGCCTTAACCTACTTGACTTTAGTAATTTAGTAGCTTGACTAAACAGTAACTTCCCTTTATTTCTGCCCTTTATTCCTCAACTAGTGTAATAGTAAGTAAATTCTCAATAATAAGTTAAATCAATGCCTTCATTAACCCATTATATTTGTTTCAACTGGGTGCAATGCAAAAATGATAGTTTTACTTGAGCAGCAATAAGTAACATAACCATTGGGTATAATGGCCTTTGCTAAGCTACACTCTCATTTGTAATAATAATAATGACATCAAAATAATATTGAACCTATACATATATATCTTCATTCTCCCAGGTAGCCATTACCAGACCCATGTTATAGATAAACAAATTGAAGCCTAAGGAAGCTAAGTAACTTGGCCTAGGTCTGTCCTCGGTACCTCATGGTGTTTCCAAGGTATCATACATCTCCTCTCCCGCCAGTCCTTCTCACTACACAGATGCACAAGTGAGTCATAAATTTACCAAAACTTGATAGTATGAATCTACATTCATTATTGACTAAATATTAACATCTTTCCCTGAAGAAATGCAAAAGGGAAATAAGCCTGAATTATACATTTTGAAGTGTTCACTATTACCAAATTTAGATCATCTGTTTCTAAGTAGTTTTGCACATGACCACTATTCATATTTCTTTAAATCACTTAAACTTCTGAATCTTAGAACAGAGTTACCTGCTCCAGCTAAAACAAATTCTGGATATTACTCAAAATTTAAAAAATATACCTAAGTCCCAACATTTTTGTAAAACAGGAGCCAAACTTCTCTGTGGACAACAGAAGAGATTACTTTTCTAAATTCAAATACCACATAACTTTAATAATAAAATGGTATTCATTCTGATAGACCCAAACCCTGTGTAAACAAACATGGAATCTTAAAGCTTTAAGAATTAACTTGACAAAAAAAAATAAAGGAAAAGAAATGCTCTGTGTTTACAAGCACATTTTAAAATTTTAATAAACTTAATATATTCCTCTTTGTGACTTGATATTAGCCAAATTATAAATAATTGCATTTATTGTTGACAGCAAGGGAGAGGCAAGATGGTACATTGGGAGGCAGATGGTACAAAAGGTTGAGAAGCACTAACCTGTGGCCTCTCCAGGAAGATTCCCTATTGTTATTCTCACATTCTTACACAACCCCATCTTGTTTTCTCTCTGAGGATTGAGGTGCCCCTAGACGGTGAACACCTGAGAGCATGACCCACCCCAATCCATGCCATGGCATGACCTGGCCTCCATATTGTGAAACCAGAAACTGCTTGTAGAAGGATTTAACTAACAATTAACTTTTGGGTGATTCACTCTACTTGGTGGTGTAGGTCGCTGACATTCCATTCACAGGATTTCATGCCTGCTCAGAACAGAAGTAGAAGTTCAGGGCTACTTCTGGAAGAGAGATAGTCTTTGTCAAAGTTCAGGGGCAGAATGTGAAGCAAAGCTTGTGAGGTAGAAGTGTGTGTGACCTAAAAGAAAAGAGGTTGGATAGTCGCACTGGAATGCCCTATTTCTGACAAGTCTCTGTGGCGAATGCCTACCCAGCTCAAAACAAGGTTTAAGACTCTTGCTCATGTACTTTTCCCTCCCTGGCCCTGGAAGCATCTTGCCATGAAGGGACTGAAGGTGGCCCTGGTCTTGACGCAACTTTGCATTGAGTTAATGTTGGACCCCTCTGGGGTTCCCATATCTCTACCGAGATTTGCAATGAAGTCCAAGAATGGGATAACCACCTGCATCTCAAAGAGCTTCTCTAACTGTTGATGGGACAAGGACAAGCTCTGAGGACTCTTGCTTATCATACTGTCTTCCTGTCGTCAGCTTCTGTGCCCTTCCTCCTGCTAATCAGACTGTCTGTCCTTCTCTGTCCCACTCTTTTCCAGACTTCCCACTTACTTATCTATTCCCCATCTCTACCTACCTGCATCTCTGACTGTCTACCTAACTCGTAATCACCTGCTGGTCCTTTGGCCTGTCTGCTCTCTTCCTCTGTTTTTACTTTCTGCCTGCATTTCTGTCCCTCTACTGGGATTCTCTTGATGCTAGAGCAAATTACAACAAACTTAGCGGCTTACAACCACACATATTTATAATCTTATAGTTAAAGAGTTCAGAAATCTGAAATGGGTTTCACTGAGCCACAACCAAGGTGTTACAGAAACTCTAAGGAACAATCTCATTTCTCACATTTTCTAGCTTCTAACACTTTGCTCTTAGGCCTTTTAATGAGTAGATTGGGTATTCCTAGATTATCAAGGAAATATTCTTAAACTCAATAGATTGTAGATGTTAACCACAGCTGCAGAACCTTCAGAGCAACACTTAGTCTGGTGTTTAATTGAACAACTGGGTACTACCGCCTATCCAAGTTGACACATAAAACTAGATGTTACTGTCCATCCCTTGCAACTTGACATCTATACACATCCCGCTCAACTATACTTAATGTGCAACTAAAGACTACAATAAAGTTGTACTTCTGCCAACTACCATGTGTATCATTAAAAGCCTCTAACCCTCCCCACCTCTACACAATGCAAGGTCATTACATGATGTTCAGTGTTCTGTAACTTAAATACTGTGATATAAAATTAACTTATATTTATACATCTTATGTGAATGTGAAAGGAAAAAGAGGAGGAAGAAAAACTGGTAAACACAAGTGCACACATGCAAAAATATTTATAACAAACTAAAAAAGAAATACTCAAAAGAATCACAATCCTTGTTTCTGCAACTGGTCACAAGGCCATAGCTTGCATTTATTACCACCTTCTTCCACTACCCATTCTATATTCTCTTTGCCCTCACCAAGCACCTCAGCTAGACATGGTTCTTTGCCTGGTAGTGTGACCCAGATTTTCATTCATGAAGGATCTTGGCTGTTAGTCTTGACTGAATTGGGTCATAGTATTTTTCTTTTATTCTTTTTTCTTTTGAACTTTTGTGAAGTCATTTTAATATTGAAGATGGAAAAAAATATGCAACATTCTTGGAAGATTATGCTTTATGATTTCTTTTTTTGCATTTTTTGTTTTTACCATTTTGGTTCCTATTTTATTTATTTTTAATGTATTTTATTGATTATGCTATTACAGTTGTCCCATTTTCCCCCTTTTACTCCCCTCTGCCCTGCACACCTCCTCCCACCCAGATCCACTCCCTCCCCTTAGTTCATGTCCATGGGTTGCACATGTAAGTTCTTTGGCTTCTACATTTCTTATAGTATTCTTAACCTCCCGCTGTCTATTTTCTACCTATCATTTATGCTACTTATTCCCTGTACCTTTTCCCCCATTCCTGCCCTGCCTTTCCCCATTGATAACTCTCCAGGTGATCTCTGTTTCCATGATTCTGTTCCTGTTATAGCTGTTTGCTTGGTTTGTTTTTGTTTTTTTAGGTTTGGTTGTTGATGGTTGTGAGTTTGTCGTCATTTTACTGCTCATATTTTTTGTCTTATTCTCTCTCTTAAATAATGTCCTTAAACATTTCATATAATAAGGTCTTGGTGATGATGAACTTCTTTAATTTGATCTTATCTGGGAAGGACTTTATCTGCCCTTCTATTATAAATGTAAGCTTTGCTAGATACAGTAATCTTGGATGTAGGTCCTTGCTTTTCATGACTTTGAATACTTCTTTCTAGCTCCTTTTTGCCTGCTAGGTTTCTTTTAAGAAATCAGCTGATCGTCTTATGGGAACTCCTTTGTAGGCAACTGTCTCCTTTTCTCTTGCTGCTTTTAAGATTCTCTGCTTATCTTTAATTTTGGCTAATGTAATTATGATGTGCTTTGGTGTGTGCTTCCTTGGGTCCAACTTTTTTGGGACTCTCTGAGCTTTCTGGACTTCCTGGAAATCTATTTCCTTTGCCAGATTGGGGAAGTTCTCCTGTATTATTTGTTCAAATAAGTTTTCAATTTCTTGCTCTTCCTCTTCTCCTTCTGGCATCCCTATGATTGAGGTGTTGAAATATTTCAAGTTTCCCCAGACTTTCCTAAGGCTCTCCTCAGTTTTTTGAATTCTTGTTTCTTCATTCTGTTCTGGTTGAAGGTTTATTTCTTCCTTCACCAAATCATTGATTTGAGTCCTGGTTTCCTTCCCATCACTGTTGGTTCCCAGTACGTTTTCCTTTATTTCACTTTTCATAACCTTCACTTTTTCCTCTATTTTGCAACCATACTCAGTCCATTCTGTGATCATCCTGATTACTAGTGTTTTGAACTTTACATCTGACAGGTTGGCTATCTCTTCATCACTTATTTGTATTTTTTCTGTAGCTTTGATCTGTTCTTTCATTTGGGCATTTTTTTTTTGTCTCAGTGCACCTGTTATGTAGCAAGGGGAGGAGTGTTAGGTATTTGCCAGGGCAGGGCAACACATGTTGTTGTGCTGTCTGTGGGGAGGGATCTGAGAGGGAACAATGCCTCCTGTTCAGCACTCTGCCAGCTTTCGATCATTTCTGCCATTACTCACAAGCAAATTGGGCCCTTCTGGTGCTGATTCCTGGGTGGGTGGGTTTGTGTACATTCTAGGACCCTGTGGGTCTTTCTAACATACTCTCCTGTAAAGCTGGGAGTTTCTCTCACCACCTCAACCCCCACAGGTTTTTTTCAGTCAGATGTTTTGAGGCTTCATTTCTCTGTGCTGGAACCCTGGGTGGTTCTGTCTGTCTCACTCCCTAGTTGTTCCTCCCAGTTCATCCATACACAAATGTGGGACTGCCCACTCTGCCAGCCCCCACCTTACCCTGTCCACCAGCCAGCTTGCAATGAATCCTCTCCACCCAATTGCCCATCTCCGTCCCTCCTACCAGTCTGAATGAATGTTTCTTCTTTAACTCCTTGGTTGTCACACTTGCATATGGTTCAATTTTCTGTCACTTCTGTTTGTTTTTCATTTTTTAAATTTGTTGTTTGTCCTTCTGGTTTCACGAGGAGGCACAGTGTATCTACCTATTCCTCTATCTTGGCCAGAAGAGTATTTTTGTATTTAGTTTCATGGCAGGACAGTGCAGTTCTAAGAGATGCCCCAGATATAACCTTTATTACAGACATACTACCTCCATTGGTAATTTCACCTTGGTAATCAGGATAAATTCAGTACAGTAACAGATTTTGATTCAGAAGTATGAGGAGCCCAAAATGGCCAGGTGGCCATCTTACTTACTAGTTTAATGTAATCATTATTGTGTCTCCCAGTGGAAGCATTTCTCTTTTTGGAACAAAGACCTGAGGCTACAGGACATAAAGGTTATTTCAGGGGAGGCATAGAAGCTTTCAGTTCATTTAAATGTAGTTTAGGCTAGAAATTTGAATCCCCATCACCATCTTTCTCTTTCCCCACCTTCTCCAACACGGCTGGGATCAACGAGCCAGTCTTATTATATTCCTTAGTTTAACTAAAATGTTCCAAGGTATCAAAACCATGATCATGAGAACCTTGCCTTTTGTAAATATTTTGTTAGTGGTATCCACTGGTGATATTCTGTGTATCCTTATTGCAATATCATGCTCTGGACTCCTGTGCCCTCTATACTGTTGGTAACAGGGTCAACAGGACCTTTTCAGCTAGTAATATTAGAGAACCAATTCCAGAAAATACAGAACAAATTCACAAACTCATCTTTCAGACTCTGTTCCTCTAGAACCAATCTTGGTACCAAAATCTGTATTAGTCAGGGTCTTATCTGAAAAACAGAAGCAGTAGTATATATTCCTGTGGAGGGAAAAAGACACACCCAGAAGGAGGTGCTCACTGAGCCAGTGGGCAGCTCTCCTGCCTCACTTATCTCCCAGCTAAGCAGCTAAGCTTAGGAGGGACACATGGAAGTCAAGCGGGTGCAGTTGATGGAAAAACTGACTGAGTACAACAGGGCCGAAAAGGATTCCCAGCACCAAAGGTCTGGAATGAGAAGGGGAGGAGAATCAGGTACCCACTCATCAATTTACTGGAGGAAAATCTCATGAAAATTTGGAACCTTGAGATCTTCACAAGGAAGAAAACATTGAGTCAAGCATGGAGTGTGGGATTCCCAGACGAGACTTACAGATAAATGGAGTGTGGGCGTCAGCTACCCAATTTACGGTATGAGCCCAGGAAATCTCCTGACATAGTGCTCTGAGCCCTTTGTTCTCTGGAGGGCCATCCCACTCCCAAGAACACGCACCCCTCGGCTGTACAAGGCTTGGGAAAATCAGACTCACAGATGTTCAGGAGGCCAAGGAACTGTCAATACTAGAATGGGTGGGTATAGGGGAACTGGAGGGCCAGGGTTACTATCTTGTCCAGACTCCCTATTTGCTGGATCTGTAATGGTGACAGATGGCCAGACCACTCAGGAACCCAACATTACCAGCCATGCTCTGAGTCCCTCAGCCTGCCCAGGAAGGTCCAGGGAGCCCCCTCTCTCCTCCTACTCCCCCTTCCTAGCCTGTCACCCAGTCCTATCCATCTCTGGCCTCAGTTCCCTCTCTAGACACAGATCCACTGCTTTATGTCCAAGCCACCTCATTGTACCTGAGTTAGCTCAACAACCCCAAACTGGCCAACCTGCAGCCACCTAGTGCCTGCCAGTAGCCCTCTATCTACACTGCACCCCCCAAAATTCTTTTCATAATTAAAATATTTTGTTAAAAATGCAATAACAACTTGTCATGAAATTTTATAACACCTCAATTCTACCACTGTTAAGTCATTCCATACATGTTTATTGAAGACCTAATAAGTGCAATTTACTATCTACACGTCTCAGGGGAATGAGACAGACATTAGCCTGCCCTTTCATTCTATGGGGAAGACTGATAAGAAACAAGTAAACAGTTAAGCAAAATAATGCTAGTACATTCTAAGAAGGAAATAAACTCTGTTTTATAAGAGAGACTAATAGGGAGGGCCTGCTTGGATGAGTGATCCACATGGCCTCTTGTTGGAGATGACTTTTAACGTGAAATCTGAAGGATGACAAGGAGATGGTTATGTGAAGAGTAAGGGAAGAGCATTCCAGGTTGAGGAAACAGCAAGTACAGAGGCTCTGGGGTGGGAAACAGTGTGGTGTCTCCCAGGAGTTGCCTCTTGGTAGGACAGTGGCCTGAGAGGACATTGGGGAGATCACTCAGAGGGTGGTGTGTGCTATGATATTTTGACAGGGTTATTGTAAGGATGAAAGTAGATAATATATGAAAGCTCTTGGTACCATGTCAGCACGTAGCAAATATTATAGAAAATAAATGATAGTCAAATTGTACAAAATCTGGAGTTAGAAATTTGCAGTGATGGTCCTAACTATAACATTTATTTGTTTTGTGATCTTAAAAAAGTCGATCAGCTTCACTGGGGCTCAGTTTTCTCATCTGTAAGATGAAGTTAATAACACTTGTAGAGTAAGGGGGAGTTGTGATCGTTTTTTGGAAAAGTACAAGCATTAGGCAAATTTTGAGGAGACATTTCTTGTAAAATTAGCTGCAGGACAGCATGGTGCATGGTCCTGAGTACTTTCTCAAAATTGTCTCTGTATCTCATTTCAGGTAGGAGGTAGTGATACAGAACATCCCCAGCTGAAAATAAAAATGATAGTTTTGTGTGTTCCCTTGGATAAGAAAAAAAAAAGCAAATATTTAGTTTTAAAAGCCTTTTCCCTGGTAGATAGCCTGTAGAGGAGCAAAAATAAACAAAATATGATAAATAGCATCAGCATAAAACCCAAGTTTATCAAATGTAGAAAACAAGAGGTTCCTGGGGCCACTGACCCACAGGAGTAATGCTTCAGGGGCTGCTGTGGGGATTGACACCACACCAGCTCCTGTGCCTTTCTGTTGCCTATAAGCTGAACCAGAAAAAATCTAGGAATAAAAATAGTGATGTCCTTCTAAAATATGGCAGCGAAAACTGTCTCTAGTCTGTTTATTGTGGTGACTTATGCAGTCCAATGTTTTCCTTGGTCCCTCCTTCCTTCATTCATTAGTCAGTGTTCATCAGGTCTCATGAGTGGACACAGTCCTCTGGTCCAGGCTATGGGAAGCATGAGGACATAGAACACCTAGTTACCACTTTCATGGAGACCTTGATCAGAGTGGCAGGATAGCAAATGAGTGAAAAAGATACTTACTAGTTAATAAATAAGAACCAAGGCAAGCACAACTTTCTAAGAGGTAAGCTGACAATTGACAGACACTTGCACATTTTGTTTTGATCACTTTGTTATAAGTTTCTCTCGCATTATGAAAAATTCTCCATGAATACCATTTCAATGACTGCTACATCTAGTCACACGGTTTACCCAACCCTTTCCCACAAAAGCTGCCCTGGATAGTAAGGCTTGCATTTATGCCACTATGTGGAGTTCATGAAATACTCATCTGCTACTCAGAAACACTGGATAAAGCACATGAAACATGACATGCATTCTAGGAATTTTGGGGACTGGTAGTAGGGTCTGATATCTCAACCCCCAAATCATCTGTTTATGTTAATGGTTGACAGCAGATCTCTGAAGCCAGGCTACCTGGCTTTGAATCCTGCCTCTACCCCTTGCCAACTGGGTGACCTTGGGCAGGCAGCTGACCTCTCTGTGCCTTTCTTTGCTCACCTAGAGTTGTGGGATATAAAACAGTATTTTATGGAATTGTTATAGGAGAAAACATAAATCCTTTGTTCAGTGCCGAGAACATAGTAAGTGCTCAGTAAATTTTAGCTATCACCAAGCGTTATGAGCCTACCTATGTAAAAGGAACAGAGGACTCCACTGAAAAAGAGTTACAACTAAAATTTACATCCGGATGTTCTGACTCCAAAGTCCACTGCTGCCCCTCATGCTGATGGTGAAAAGCTGGTGCTGAACCAAGTAAGGGAGAGTCAGGGTCCAGGGGTCCCCGGGGTTAGAGCCAGAGGGGTGGAAAATAACCACAGAACTGGGGGAAGGAATGGGTGTAAAAGGTTACATACCCAGGCCCTTGTGTCTGGACAGGAGCCCAGGATCTAGGGTAGAAAGTGAATGAGTTGTGTTGTGTGAAGAGTCATCTGTCACAAGGTAGGGCAGGGAGGAGGGTGTTGGGAGTAAGAGTGTAGACAGGTGAAGGAGCAGGTCAGGAGGAAATGGGTCCCCTTAGGAGGCTGGCAGCCAAGGGATTTTTCCAAATATATTTTGTTTTAATACCCAAATTATAGGCCTTGGATTTGATATTGAGGGAGAGAATTATAAAAACAGTGAGGGAAACAGATTAACTTGCCCCACACCTTTCTCTTGTATAGATGATCATGACAGCTTCAGTGCCCATCCCCCTGTCTGGCACTTTCCACCTGATGAACTCTTATTAATTCCTGAAGACCCCATTCACTTCCTTTAGTTTTTTCTTCCTCTGAGTAGACCCAGACCACCGTTCATTCCTCCAGTAAAGGCCTTATCATATTTGATTGTACTGTTTTCCGACCTTACTAGATTGTGTACTCTAAGACATATTTGTTGAGTGACTAAATGATTGAATGCATAAATGAACATTCCTATGATGTTTTTGGGAAAAAGATTATTTTCCACCTATGAAAGGAGAAACCGAGGCTGAAAGAGTATCAGTTGCTGACTTCATATGCAGTGGGCCAGACCTGGGGCTGAATCTCCTGAGTGTAAGACTGACCAGCACAATCCCCTTCAGTCATAACTGAAAAGTGGACTAGGACAAGTGTGGGGAAAACTTTCAATGCAGGTAGGCAGGCAGTTTTACAGACAACACAGAAGGATCCTAACCCCAGCCCAAACTCTCAATGACCACTTTCCCTATCTGTAACTACTTTGTATCTCTGCAACAAATATAATAAGGAAATAACCACACCTACAAAACATTTGGTGAACTGTGATTTCTGAAACTCAGGATTCATGTGTGATTTGCTTGCAGCTGGGTCATGACACCCAGCACACCGGCTGGCACATAATAGGTGCTCATTACACATTTTTTAGGAACTCATGAGTAGAAAGTTGAAATGTATACAACCATTATCACTGTCAGCTAAAAAAGCTTTCCTTCCTATTCCCCAAGTTGGAACCAGCCCAGTTAATCAGCTCTGGTGGCTCTAAGTTCTGCCCTCACTCTCTACCCTCCCCACAGGTGGGAGGGACAATATTTCCAGACTTGCTTGATGTGGTCAGAGACAGTCAGCCATCCAGAAGTCACTGCACCATGAGTGTGTCTGTGCTGAGCCCCACCAGAGCCCTGGGCAGCATCTCTGGGCTCCTGCAGGTGGCCTCCCTGCTCTGTCTGGTTCTGCTGCTGCTCAAGGCAGCCCAGCTCTACCTGTGCAGAAAGTGGCTGCTCAAAGCCCTCCAGCAGTTCCTGTGTCCTCCTTCCCACTGGCTGTTTGGGCACCAGCAGGAGGTAAAAGCAAGTGGGATGGCAAGGTGGCCAGGGGATTGCCAAGCATGGTCATGGTCAGCAAGTTTGTGGGACAAAGCCTTGGTGTGTGAGAAGCATGTGGTATTGAGGACAAAACCCAGTTAACCCCTCAGGTGGTGGCTCTTCATCCCATGTGCTGGTGTGCTCAGTCTGCCAGATCCCCCTTCCTTTGGGAGATCTGCAGGCTATTTTGGCAGCCAAGCACTTTGAGAACAATATCTGTTACTGAGTCTCTCTGCTACAGGATCACAGAACAGAGCTTCTAGATGCTTCCCTGCCTGTGTCCACTCATTTCCATCCCCTCTGACAAGTGCTAAGCTTCCTGGGACATAAATGTGGGTCTCATGGATCTCTGCCTGTGGGGTTTCACAGAATGTGGAAAAGTTAGATAGGGATTTAAAAAGGTGTCAGGTCATAGGAAGAAAGACTCACCCACAGGGTGTCTGTGGAGAAGCACAGGAGTGGGCACCCACCAGCTTGGTTGGCCTGCGACTATGTGGTTGTTCAGGCTGGTGATGGCAGTGTTAAAACCCTGACAAGTTACTGGCACATATAAGCAGGAAGACTTCCAGGATGGTCCAAGGTAAGGAGTACTGGCATTTGAGTTGCACCAGTAAAAAGAATGTCTTTCCCTCCCAGCTCTCATACCCCAAACCGCTGCCCTGTTGAGCTCCTTTTGGCTGAGGATATCATCCCTCTTTCTGTACCCTCAGACCCAGGACAGTGCCTGACACAAAGGGATGCTTGACTCAGTTGTGCAGACTAACAGAGAAAGGAGCAGTTTGCAGGATGGGTGACAGACAGTGCTACCCAACCAGCTGTGTTAGCACTAGTCCCTGGGGGAAGGGTGCAGAGCAAGGTGAGGGGCTTGCTTGTAGGGAGACTACCCTAGGGTTTGTGGATTGAAACAAGCCTGAGGAGAAAGGGAGGACAAGTGATTATCAGCAGAGTGGAGCCAAAAATGGGAACTCCTCATGTCAACCACAGAGGGACAACCAAAGCCCAGTTTGTTCACGCAAACTCTGTACTAATGACTTCCAAATTATTTATTGATTTGGAGAACTTGTGACTTGTGTTGATGCAGTTCTCACCTTTCTGAGATAGGATTTGACAGAGGGCACCAATACACTTTACTCCTGTGACTTTCCCACTACACTGAGGGCCTTAGATGACATATAGACTCAGAAAGAGAATATTTACATAGTCATAAAACAAATACACTTCATGCAGCCAAATTTTCCTTGCCTTTATAATACATCCTGATATTTTCATGTATTAAATATCTCTGTTATTGGCTAAATCATGAATTGAATGCCAGATGTTCCATCCACACTGAAGCCAATCTTTCAGACTAGATGACAACTGACAAGGTGGGCAGGTAACATATGGACGATGTTACCAAGCTACCTAGATTCCTATCCCAGCTCTACTACATATTTCAAATGCCTTCCCTATGACTCAACTTCCTCATCTGTAAGTTGCACATGATAATGATACTTATAGCACACAAGTGAGTTATTAGAATGGTGGCATTGTGCACAGACCAAGGGCCACCATTACACTCACTCTAATTGTATGAATTTAAAATAATTTTAATGCTTAAGAAGGGCAACCATGTGGAAGGTACAAACTCTCTGCATTAAGTAGAATCCAATAGGGACCATAGGAAGGGGAACTAATGTCTTTGGGATTCAAACAACCCAAACTGCCTCATTTCCTTCCATGTCCTCCCACCAACACAGGCATACCTGCCATGCCAGCGGAGCCCACATCTGACTGTTGCTTATGTGGCCAAACCATTACCTGTCCATCTACACTCTTTGTATCTCCCTTTGGGGAAATTGCTTTGTGGCTGCAGTTCCCAGGATCAGTCAGGTGAGGAAAACTCCAGAGCAGCACTACCTGTGTGGAGTGGGTGAAGCCTGGGGGCCAGGTTGGCACTGGGTATTTGCCTACAGGTTTGTGACCCCTGTCACCATGGGCACCATCCTCTCTACAGGAGTCTCTACTGGCTCTGGCCACAGACACTCAGGGACACCTGGGAGTCCCAACTGGTGGTCAGGAGGGCAGACACACTAGTGGATGCCCAAATGGGCTAGAGAGAAGAATGGAAAGGCAGAACAAAGTGTAGCCCCTCTCAGTCCCCAAAGGGATCAAAGGAGAGAGCCCAGGAGCAGAATTTTTGGGAAGCTTGGGCACCAAGCAGTTGGAAAGAAAGCATGCTACTGTGCTGAAACAGGGTCTCCCAGATCCCTGCTGGGCCAGTAGGAGGGGACCCTAGAAGACCAAGTAGCATAGCTGGGGTGGTAAGAGGCTCCCACTGGTCAGTCCCCACCTTGAATCAAAGGTGAAGGGCAGTGCCAATAATGCACATGATTTGGAAGCATAAAGCATCCACCTTAAATACTTCAAGCAGGACATTTCTCAGCTCATGGTGGGACTGTCTGCCCAGCGGCACTGCCACTTGAACATAAGCTCCATGAGAGCAGACCTCCAGCAATTAGGATGACAATTGACCCAAAGCGCTCAATACATAGTTATGAAATAAGTGAATGAGCGAATGCATCTACTCATCTACTCACTTGTGTATTTGCTCATCACTATAGAGAAAACCTTTTGGGATGTCTTCGCAGCCCACCTGCTCTGAGATTCCTTCCCCACAAAGGGTGGACCCCTGAATATCCTATACAACCCCAGCCACAGTTGATTATAGCAGGTGAACACCTTGGTCATATTACCATCAGATTCTCCTATGGGATTCCTAGTGCCCCTCAGACATGACATGTGTTAGAATGGTGCCAATCAAGAAGGGTACAGGTGCTCTTTCCTCCACATGCCCTCAGCTCCTTGAAGATGGGGACTGTTGTCTGTTTATCTGTGACTGTATTGCCAACTTCTAGAGAATTCTCACGTAGACCCCACTAAACACTTGGTAAGAGAATGAAAGCATGTATGTACATAGGAAGAATGAGAGACTCAGTCCTGGCCGCTGTCCAGTTCCCAGTTCTGCCCCTTCCACACCCTGGCTGCCTGCTGCCCTAAGCTCTGTGAAATAACCTGGGGCCCTCAGCCTTCTCTTTGTCCCTTTTCTCTTTCTTAAATTAGCTCCAGATTATACCTGTCACTTGCAACAAGAATTTTAAACAAGATTCACTCATTCACTCTCCTACACATGCTCATTCATTCCTTCTCACACTTTTTTATTCTTATAAAAATAAGCCATAATTCCTAAAAGCCATGCTCTAAGGTGAGTACCCCAGAAATAGGGGAGGGGCCGAGCTGTATACCCTTGTGTTCCCCTGGCAACATGGGAGTTGCATGCTGGTGCTTGCTGGAGATTGATTTTTAAGAAGGGGCAGGGCCCAGAAACCCAGCCTCCTCCTTTGATCTCCCCTCCTTCCTGCCTTGGGAGGAAGTCCTGGGCCCTGGACCTTAGGGAGTGTAGGAGGGGGAGGGGACGAGGCTCCGCCTGTTAGGAGCAGGACCACGGACCCCCAGCTTCAACATTTAAAGCTCATTACAACACAGCACAGTACTGTCAAGGGCAGACCCTCATCCTCCCACACCGAATTGCCCCCACCTCATCAAAGGCCTCGGGGCCCAACATGAGTCCCATGGTGGGGTAGGTGGGTGTAGAGTTGGCCAGTGCCTGGCAAGGGTTGCCAGTGCAAGCCCTTTCAGTGGTGGCAGGAAGAAGACAGTCACTCCAGGAGTAGGAGCCCTGAAGGCACACACTCCAAAAGATCCCTGAAGCTAAACAGTGAGTAGGGACCAACTAATCCATCTATGTTTATGATGCTTTCAGGTGCGAGAAGAGGTTCCTGGCACAACCAAAAACTGAGCTGGAAGAGGGTGACAGGGAGATTTTTCTTAGCGTGACTTAGACAAGACTTAATATGCCTTCTTTAGTTGTACAGATTCTTGTTCTTTGGTTATTTTCCATTCTTGAATTTATGTAGTAGTTGCCATGACAAATATTTAAATAGCCTTTTCTTAATTGTTAAATAAAACATTCCTTTCTTTCCCACCAAACTCTGTCTGCAGTTTTGCCTCATAGGCAGTGAGCAGGAAGACCCACCCCATGGGTTGGGTAACACTACCACACTCTACCACACACATGCACCAGAGCTTAGGATCAGGGGAGGCAGCAGGGTGTGCTAGAGAGCTGGAAGCATGAAGTGGACTCATTTCTGGTGCTCAGCCTCTGTTCTCCCCTCCCACATGGAGCCTCCCCTTTCCCTCAGGCTCCAGACCTGTCAGCTCTGTTTCTCAGCAACACAAGCCCTCAAACAGAGTCAATACTACCTATAGAGCCTTGGTCAAAAGGGCCCAGAATCAGGAGCTCACTCAGGCTCCTCCCTGATGAGCATCTTGGCAGGTTCCTTCTCTTAATGTTGAAGAGGGATAATGGCCTCCTCCAACGCTGCCTCACAGGCCTTCTGAAAGTCCAAAAAGGAGACTTGGGTGCAACCCATGGGCCAAAATTATTCATGACCACTGGACTCAGTTCCCAGGTAAGAGCTGTTGAACCAATTTCTTCACTTGTGCAGAGAGGTCTATCCAGGGCCAGGACACAGGGGAATGTTGGTGTCATGGTGAACACTCTGACTAAGGTTTCCAAATTCCAGACTTAGGTGGGGAGTGAGTTCTAGGTCTTAACAGGATTTTGTAGGAGTGAGCAGGGGCCCAGGGCCAAGCTTCCAGTGCCATGGAATCCATAGGATGAAGGATGTGTCTGCAGGTGGTCCTTCCTCAAAGAAACATAGAAATATCCCCATGTCCCAGGCCTGAATTCTCCCCTCTTCCCTTTCCCTTGGTGTCAGCTGGTCTCTCTCCATGCTGTCTCATTCCCGGATTGCATCTCACTACTGGTGTTAGACCTTTGTCAGGGACCACTCTGTGTGGTTCCCAAGACTGTAGCCATGCAAGAGCAAGCCCTGCAAGAGGCTAGAAAGGTTCCCTGGAAAACCAGGTAAAAACACACATGGCAAACATGATGCCACTCTAACACGAAGGGTTTCCATGGGTTTAGGCCTGGTAAATACATTGTATCCTTTGAAGCTTGTTCTACTTTGCATAGCCCTGTAGATACAAACCAGATGTCTAAGTTCAAGGCATAAGGAGTTAACTCCTTATCTCATGAAATATCTCTTAAAGACCCTCTGGTGTCAGCATGACTACAGACCCTGACCTATGAAAGATCTCTCTGTTCTTTCAATTGTTACCTATAGATAATACCTGTTTTTGTCTGACTATAGCCTTTTGACATTGATTCATGAGTTATCCATGTATGCTGTATATACCCTACACATACCATTCCCAATAAAAAGCCTTTTGGGAAAAGGACTCCGAGCATTCTCCACTAGAGGGAATCGCCACCCTCTTTCCTGCTGAACAGCAAGATTGTGTCCGGGATGACTTATTCACCATCCAAGGCAGATGGGAGGATTCTGCAAACTGCAATTCCTCCCAGACCTTGAACCCTATTGGTATATGTACCCATCAAAGAGATGCTGCAGAGATGACTGGGGAAGGACCTCTGATTCATCATATATACCTCAGCTGAAATTTGCCCCCAAACTCCTTCTTTATATCTCATACTGCACCCTGCCTCAAGGCCTGATTCAGGCACCACCCTTCCCTAAAGCTCCCCTCTAGTGTCATTCTGCCACTTTCACCAGCCAAATTCCATACACCCAGGGCACCGGGTGACTCTGACACAGACATGGATGATGGCAGTAGAGCCACAGAGTCCCATCTCAGGAGGGTAGAAATAATACCTGAGAGTTCATATTCTATATTCCTTCACCTTGACAGTGGTTACCTGGGTGTGTACTTTAGAAATTCATGGTTTTGTACACTTTTGCTTTAGGCAAATATTCCTTATGCTATTTCCCAAACACATATGCAAAGTTAAAGAAAGACACCCATCTTAGTGAAGGGCCAACCCTCAAAACCACCCCTCTGTCATGTGGACTGGGCAAGTGCCTGATCATAACCAGGAATCCCAAGAAACAGCTTCCATTGTCTTCACTGTATCACTGAGACTGTAATGTAAGTTTCTTTTACATTTTAGAAAGATTGTCTATTACAAAAGGAAAAGGAGGAGACTAGAAGCAAGTGGGTTCTCCCATGTGTTTTCTGAGTGAATGAGTCAGCTCTAGAATACATGCACAGTAAGCATTCACAGACACACCTGTTCTCTGGACCATCCTCGAAGTGACTGTATAAGGGATGCTGACTCCCCTTCTATCATACAAGCCTCCCAAGGACAGGGAGCCACAGCTGCTCCACAGCCCAGCCTGGAGGGGGCTGTGCCCCAGGACAGGCCACAGCCTGGGCTGTCTGGGGCTTTACTCTTGGCAGAGCAAATTCCCAGAGCCTGGGCCCAGTGGGCTCAGGTGAAGGTGGATGCCATTCTTGGAACGCAGGACCAGCTGGGGCAGCTTGATAGGTGGCCGCAAGGGGTCCAGGGTGAACTCAAAGTCGAGCAGGCAGAGAGCTGTGACCACCTTCATCTCATTCATGGCAAACTGCTGCCCAATGCAGTTTCTGCAGTGAGCAACACAAAGAGGCATCAGGAATGGGGTGTCTGAAGTGGTGAAATCCAGTGTTCTCAGTGGCCAACAAAAATCAATAACTATTTTTGCATGACTAATTGGCTAATCAATTGATTGCTCTGGGCTTAAGAAACAGATCATAGGGTAGGGTCCTAGACTACTGGTAAGTAGATTCCCATTGAGGATTCTGGCTTGGGGGTCCCTCTTGCAATGACTCAGACACACCTTCCCCTGCTGGGGACATGAATGTGCTAATGGAAAGAAGAAAGTCCTTAGAACTTACCTTGTCTTAGAATCACCACAACCCAGCATGGCCCCCCTCATCACAGAGTTCCCCAAAGTGATGATTCCCCCACAACAGACTCCACCCCACCTCCCCAGACATCAGGGACTGGAAATGTGGGGCTTCTCCTTACCTGGGCCCAGCAGAGAAGGGTATGAAGGCAAAGGGGTGGCATCCTGCCACATTCTCAGGAGAAAAGCGCAAGGGGTCAAAGACCTGAAGGACAGGCCAGGCTTAAATACATGCTAGGTCCAGAGGTAGGGTGACTCCTCACAGCCTCCCTTCCCCTCTGACCACCAGGCCCAGGAATGGGATACCTCAGGGTCAGGCCACACAGCACTGTTCCTATGGAGAGCATAGATGTGCAGAGAGATCAGGCTGCCTGTGGGCAGAGCAGAGGGAAGGTGACCAGGTGGTCCTGGGCAACCAGGCCCACCTCCTCACAGGGCCAGGATCCCATCGTGTATGCCTAACTAGACACCAGCCTCTGCCTCAGCACTGATAGTGACAGAAGGTTCGTGACAACCCTCAACACATCAAGTGCTTTTGATCATCATCATGCCTACTCCCCATAGGCCAGCACTGGGCACAGCACCTGACACAGACATTTGTGAAATGGAACAGAAAGGGACTGAACCTACCCCCACCACAAGGCAGGACATGCAAGGACCATTACACGCTTTCGGGTCTCAATGAACTGACTCTCAAGGCAAGTTATTCATAGCATTCTGCTATCAATAGTGACAGCTACCAGTCTCTGCTTACAGACCATGTGCCCAGACCTGACCTTTCTTTATGAAGCCCCAAAATGGAGTTCTACAGGTTGGCACTGCACACATCATAGTCTTTGTGAATGATGCCCCCCTGAAGTTGTTCAGGGAACAACTTTCATGGTTATACAGGAAAGTCCTGATGATTTACTCCTGGCAGCAACCTTGTAAGGCAGGTCTCTCCTCAGACCCATTTTAGAGATGAGGAAAAAGAATTTAGGGGTAGAGGGGTTTACCCATATTATAGAGCCAGGATTGGACCCAGGCCAGCACAAAGCATGAGTTCTTTGCCATGAGTGCAAAAAATTCAGCCAAAGGCACAGAGAGTGGCAGGGAAGCATCCTGAAAGACCCAAGTGTCAGCCCCAAATGCACCACCCTCTCCCACCTGCAGGTAGAGTGCGGCCATCCACAAAGGTGACAGGCTTGCTGAGCTGGCAGGACACCTGAGGCACAGGTGGGTAGAGGCGGAGGCTCTCCTTGATGCACATGGTAAAGTAGGTCATCTTGGCCAGATCATCCCTGCCAGTAACACAACCAGACTTTTCTGAAGATGGGCTGCAATGGGGGTCCTGTGGGAAGACAGCCTCCAGCCCCATCTTCCTCTTCACCACCATGACACACCTAAGGCTCAGAGGAACACAATTGAGCCAAGTGTTCAGGACAGACTCAACATAAGGTAGCCACCCGAATCAGGGACTCTGACTCCACTTTTCTCCATCCTTCCCTCATCCTCACTGCTAGGAAGGGAAATCATAGGACCCTAGAGGAGCGAGTGCACCGAGTCATCAGAAACAAGGTCATTCTTGTGTCTCTGCAAGCCTCACAGAAGCCCTGCAAGAGACAGTCCCTTAGGTTCTGCTCATTTTCCCCTGTTAAGCTGGAATGGAAAGGAACAGAGGCTAATAGTGATTGCTGAATGCAGTAATGAATGCATTAATAATGACAAGCTCAGGTAAATATATATATCTGTATCTCTGCTGCCATTTGCCACTAGGAAGCTCAGACCCAAATGTGAGATCCAACTATAACTACTAGGCAACACCTTATTCCATAGCCCCTAGGTTTTCTGCCCAGTACTTTTTTTTTCGCTTGTGCTTTGTTGTTTTATTGAATCCATCAAGTTGCTTCAAGTTCTAGGTAACTTGACAACAGACAACATGGGCACAACCTTTGCCCAGAGCTGAGCAGGACAGCCTCGGCTACCCACAGCCTCACTCACCACTGGAAAGAGTCCCTGTCCTCCAGGATCTGACAGACCTCCTCCCGGCAATGTTGCTGGTGCTCCGGGTACAGGGCCATGCAGTAGAGGAACCAGGAGATGCCACTGGTGGTGGTGTCATGTCCTGCAAACATGAATGTGTCCACCTCAGCCCGGAGGTCTCTGTCAGACAGCTTGAACCCACTTTCATCCTGGGTTAGGGTAGACATAATGGAGCAAGTCAAGGCCTTCCGGGTAGGGACCAAAAAGTGCTCATAACAGCAATTGTAAAATGAAGGTCCAAGGGAGGTAGAGAAAGCTCTGTGTCAGATGGGAGGTTAGGACCTTCCCCCAGATTCCTATCTAATCTCCCAAACTCAGCCTGCATGACTCTTACTCCAGGAACTCTTCCCTGATCCTCTGAGCAAGTGACCTGTGACATTAACCAGGATAGACTCTGGATTCTGCTCATTTGTTACACAAACTGCCCCCAGACACAGGGAGAAATTTTGTCAGAATCCACCTCCTGTCCTGTCCACTAGACTGTAAGCATCTGGAGGGAAGTGCCAGGTCTTTCTCCCCGCCTGCATCCCTACCGGAGGAACTAACCCAGCATATGGCTCTATGAGTCAATGGACTGTGTGACTAAATGAATTAATAAATGAATGAATGAATGAAGTCTATGATTCTAAAATTTAGGTCACTGAGACTCTTCAGAGTCTTAGACATCTGGAATTGCCCTATGGGCCATCTGGCTTATTACTAGGATTCCTGCTATTATCTCTCCCCACAGCCACAGCCAGCCAAGCCCTGCACCATCCTACCCATGAGCCTTTGCTGTTGTGTCATGGACAAAGAACAGGCCATATTTGCTGGAGAAACAAGAAGAAAATGGCTAAACACCCTGCTACTGTGCAGTGCTCCCTGACCCTGAGGGTGGCCTGAACACCCCCAATAAACCAGTTCACAGGAAGAGGTGGGCAAGTATGCACTCACCCGAGCCCCAAGGAGAATGTCCAGGAAATCCATGTGCCTCCGTTTCTGGATCTTCTCCTGTTCTTTCTCGTCTTGCAGGGCTGCCTTCCATTCCTGGATGACTTGGTCTAGACCAGGAATACTGTGTGTCACTGCCCAGGGACCCAACCTCTGCCCACAAGGGAACAGAAGTTCTATAATGACAGTGTCCCAGACTGGGCCAAAGGAGTGACATTAGAGCTCTGACTTCCTTTGGGTGGTCCGTGTGGAAAAAGCCTACCTGTGTGGTCATGGGCCACCTGGCAAGCCCTCAGGAAGCGGTGGCCATGTGCAGTAAGCCTGTAGATGAAGTCATTATGGTACTGGAAGGACTCGACACGCTGCTGCATCAGCAGAGTGAGATCCTTGACTGCCTCATAGTAGTTACTGTTCCTGCACAGAGATGGAGGGGGAGGGGCACTCAGACCCTGACCCACAGCACAGCCCCTCGCTGCTTCATTCCAGGAATCCCACCCCAAGTCAATGCTTTCTCCTTTCCTCTCTCTGCCATTAAGCAAGAATCTGTCTCCCCACCTTGGGCAAGTCCTGCTCCCTCCAGTAGGGGTTCCCTAGGGCAAGACCCTGTCTCCTTTCAGACCAGGGCCCAGGAGTCCTTCCAAGTCTCCCTTCTGAGCTGGCCTGGGTTGAGACAACCATCAGCCCCAAGTGCCCTCTGACCTGTGGCTCAGGCCGCTGTGTACTTTGCCAAAGGTGCACTTTATGAGTGTGTCCAGCGCCATGTGGCCCACATTGCCAAAGATGTCAAAGCTCTTATTCTCACAAGCCTTTTCCTCCCATTTTTCCTGGAGCCCAGAGAGGGTGAATAATGTAGTGTGGTCACAAGGCTGCCTGTTCCAGGCACCAAGACCCTGGCCTGCTCTCTGTCTTGCTGAACTATGGGGTGGGGGCAGTCAGGGCTTTAGGCTCAGAAGGCAGGAACAGGAGGCAGGTTTTCGACAACATGCCCAGACACTATTCCTGTGGCAGGGTGCCTGTATATAAAGGAATTGATGGGCCAAGAGGTAGTGAGCTGCCCAGCACACTGTGTGTGTAAGTCAGGCCTGCAGTAATGCAGCAGTGGAGTGCCCTGCAAGGGCAAATACCACCCTGAATAAACTGTGGAGATTATCTGGGCCAGAGATGTGGAGCCTGACCCTGACCCCTGGCATCCCTTTTAGAGGAAGAGTTGCCAATGGCATTGTTTTGGCAGCTGTTGTAGATAGTGAGGAGAAACTTTTTAGACAAGAATGGCCTTATAGTCCCAAATATAGGCATCCCTCAAATCTGCTCCAGTAGGAGACTTATTGGGTCTCACAGAGGTCCATTTTTCTGTGGGGAATGCCTGGGTCTCCTGGGGCAGACGAGGGCCAGGGATGTCTGGCCACTTGGAGCTCCACACCTACTCAGTTCCCAGTAGGCAGCAGGTGTCAGGTATAGCAAGGCTTGGCATTGCTATGGGAAGGAACGACATCAAGGCCTCACAGATTCCCCTTAGTGTCCTCCCCCAGGGAAAGCTGTGCTCAGAGGGGCTGTCTGGCAGCCACCGTCTCCAAAATCTTGGGACAGGGAGCTCACAAGCATGGCATTTGTGGATTCAGCAAACACCGTGAGGTAGGGGTTCAGCACATCATAATGGAAGCCAGGTGTGAGCAGTTTGTGGTGCTGGAACCACTTCTGCCTCTGGAGGACCAGCAGGCCTTTCCCTGGGGAAAGGATGGGAGAGGGAGGGCTAGTCAGTGCACACAACCTACCCCTTCTCTGGCAGTCCAGGGCTAAGCAGGCCCATCCCACCCAACCTTACCCTGGTCCTCCCCACCCAACCTCAATCCCGACCTACCTCTACCTTCCAGCCACACAGCCTCCGGTGACACCAGCCTTGGGCCCATGACCATACCCTTCCTCAAGCCCTTTCCCTGGGCAGCACCACCTGTAATATCTCCTAGGATCAACTCTATAGCCAACTCCTCCAAGAAGCTATTCCTCACACACACACATTTCCCACACCCCTTGCCCTACCTGTCCTGGGTTAAAGACACACCCAGTAGGAGAAGGTACCAGGGCCCCACTTCCTTGGATAACTGACTGAGTGGAAACAGGCCAGGGAGGGATCCTATCACCCAGAACCAGGAGCACGGAGGGTGACCACTCACCAATCCATGGGAGGAAAAAGTCATACACATCTGAGGCCTTAGGTTCTGTAGAAGACAGAGGGGATTAGATTCAGCCACACTTGGGAGATTTCCGAAAAAGGCTCATTGATCAATAAGATGAGAATCTTAGTTGCCCAGATGTAGGTTGCAGGCCAAGACTCCTACCCACATGGTAGCATGATCTCTCAGTAAGTCCTGCCCCCTGCCAAGAATGCTTACCCCCTCGGCTGTACACGGCTTTTGCATATTCAGGCTCATAGATGTTCAGGAAGCCAAGGAACTGTCCATACCAGAGTGGGTGGGCGTAGGGGAACTCATGGGCCCAGGACACTATCTTGTCCAAGCTCCTTGTCTGCTGGATCTGTAATGGTGACAGAAGGCCCAGTCACTCAGAAACCCAGCATTACCTGCCACAGTGTGTCCCTCAGCCTTCCCTCGAAGGCCCAGGGAGTATATATCCCTCCTCCTATACCCCCATTCCCAGCCTGTCACCCAATCCTATCCATCTTTCGTTCAGTCCCCTCTCCAGCCACAGAGCCACTGCTTTCCACCCAAACCACTCTCTTATTGTGTTTGGTTTCACACAACAACCCCAATGTGTCCAACCTATGGCCATCTAGTGCCTGCCACTAACACTCTATCTACATTGCCTCCAGAAAGAGATTTCTTTACAGCATTAAAGCTTTTCATTAGGATGATAATCCCAGCTTCTTGTTTAAAAGGGAAACCACCATGATTCCATCCTGTTAAGTCATTTGACACAATTTTATTGAGGACCTACTAAGTGCAAGGCATTGTCTAGATGTCTCAAGAGAATGAGACAGACATGGTCCTATCCTTTCATTCTATGGGGAAGGCTGATAAGACACATACACGGTTAAGTAAAGTCATTGAGACCATAGTAAGTTCTAAGAAGGAAATAAACACCAGGCTACAAAAGAGACTAACAGGGGGACTTGCTTGAATAACAGCAGGCCATGTGGCTTCTTGTTGGAGATGACATTTAAGGTGAAACCTGAAGTATGATAAGAGGCTGGGCATGTGAAGAGAAAGGGAAGGAAGTTCCAAGTTGAGGCAACAGTAAGTACAGAGGTTCTGGGATGGGGAAAAGTGTGGGGTCTTCCAGCAGCTGCCTCGTGGTGAGACAGTGGCCTGAGTTGAGGTTGGAGAGATCACTCCAAGGCTGGTGTGTGCCCTCTGGGAGTTTTTCTAACCACACCTACACACCTGGAGGTGTTCATATAAAAATATAGTACACTATAAATACCTTTTCAAACCTGCCTTTAAAAAAATTAACGTATCTTGTCTTACTTTCAAACTAGTGCATTTAACTGTCTGTCAATATTTTTTAACAATTACATACTATTCCACTATGTGTACGTATCATTACGTATTTTACCCATTTTTTTCTATTTTGGCAGGGTCTTCAGACCTTTCAGTGACTCTCCCATTTGTCTCAGAATGAAGTCTGAACTTTGTCACTTGCAGGAAGCACAACTAACACTTATTAAGTGCTTGCTTTGTGCCAGGCCTTCTTCTTGGCACCTTACATCTTGACCTCATCCAATGGTTACAGTAACTCTATGAAGCCCCTTTTGAGGGAAGAGGACCCTAAACTACAGAGATCTGAAGTTCCTATCTAGGGCCTACACAGCTTGTAAGGGAGGTTGGATGGGAACCATGAAAAATGACTGCATGGCCAGCAACCTTCAGAGTTTGACAACCTGGTTCGAATACACATTTCCCTTGTTGTTTAGATGCATGAACCTGGGCAAGTTCTTTAGGCTCTCTGAATCTTACTCACCTAGTCTGTAAAATGGGGGAGATAATACTTAGCTGACAGTATTGCTTCAGCATTAGAGAAATCATTCAGGGTGTGTGTGTTACTAGGTTTGTCAGGTGGCATTCAAGGCCCTTAAGGGTTAAAATATGCATTGAAGGACCTAGAGCAGAATTCTGCACAAGCTGAGCCCTTGACCAGTAGTTCCCTTCCCTTCAAACCCACCTCTCCCCAAATTCATCCTCCACACCTCCTCCTTGCATCTCCTGACACATCCTACTCCCAAATGCACCCAGCTACACTGAAGAATGTGCTCTGAACATGCCCTAAGATACTTCCACCTATGGGTAAAGAATTAACCAAAACTTCTTCCCTGTCACATGGAAGCTGACCTTGGCTTATACTCTCTAACTTTGTTTTATTGGACACTTGATACCTGTAAGATGTCAATGGTGTTGCTAGGCAACGTGGCTATAACAAAAATGAGCTCAGGTTGGTAAATAACATCTGGACTAGGAAGAACCATGAGTGAACAATAAACACTTGATGGAAACACAGGTTTTTGTTTTCCTGAATGTAAGGCATGGCTCTTGCAGGAACCCTGGGATAGTCAGTGAGAGTCTGTGGGACTCAGGGAGTCTAAGACAAGGTGGACACACACACTCCAATGTGGGTCTCATTTCCCTGCCCCTGGTCAGTCCCTTAGGAGCAGGTGGATGTCTGATGGCTGATGTGGATGTTGTGAGGAATGCCTGAAGTGCCCTTGCTGGCAAGCTGCCCATATCCTTGGAGATGTCTGATGCTAACTGTGTCTATGGCAGTTTTATGTGTGTGAATGTCTGAAACTAAGAAGATCTCCTGGCATGTGGCATCATGTCTGTGCCTTTGCTGATACCATTCCTTGCTCCACATATACCCTATAGCTGAGTACTGCCTCTTCCTCGACATCCAGCCTGAATGCCCCACTCCAGGAACCTCTCTATCCTCGACTGGGTGAAATCTGCCTCCTTTGGGCTTCTCCAGCATTGCTAGTACCTTACCCATGCTCTGCTTGGTGTTATAATTGCTTGCTTACATGACCAAAAGTATTAATAATGTTAATATTGGCATTCATTGAGCATTTAATGTGGTCAGCCACTGCACTAATCTTGATAAATGAATTCTTTCATTTAATCCTCAGAAAATCCTACAAGACAGATACTATCAAAATTCCTACTTCATAGATGAGGCAGGAAAGCTCTATCACATGGTTGGTTAGTAATAGAAGTGGGATTCACACCTAGGACCCCAGACTCTGCTCTGGGCTGTGAGTTCCAAGTGCACAGATCACATCTGTGGCATGTCCAGGTCACTGTGGAGCTCAGCACTGGGCCTCAGCAACAGTATATACTTGATAAAGTGTGTGTGGAACAAATGAACTGAGTAGAGGAAATGAAAAAGATGAAAACAAGAAAGGAGGAGAGACAGCACAGAAAGCATCTGGCTAATGTAAACACTGGCCAGGGTTAGTCAGTCTCATGAGGAACAAGACTGAAGTCTTGCTCAAACAGCACTGCAGATGTTTATTTGTTTTTCCCAGCTGGCTTTAAATGCCTGCACTGGCTAATCCACATTTGCTACTTTTTTCTACATTCTCTCTTTTTTAAAATATTAGATTTATTTATGTTAGAGAGAGGGGAAAGGAGGGAGAAAGAGAAAAAGAAACACATTGATATGAGGGAGAAGCATGGATTTGTTGCCTATCATGTGCACCTCAACAGGGGCCTGGCCCCAATCCAGGCAGGTGCCCTGTCCGGGAATGGAACAGTCAACCTTTTGCTTTGTGGGATGGCACCCAACCAACTCAGCCTCACCAGTCAGGGCTGCATTCTATCTCTTGACATAGGAAATGGAAGGGAACAGATATGTATTCATTATCTCTTATGTATCAGGTATAATGTAAGTAAATACACAGATTGCCTCATGCAGAATGGATAATTACTCCCATTTTACAGATGAGAAAACTGAGGTTCAGATGAGAACTGATTTGCCTGTTGCTTGTAGGTTAGTACTGCTCTGAGTCAGGTGAGAACCCCCACATTTCCTACTGCACAGTGAAGTCTCTCAGAGCTGCTGTGTTCAGCTGTATAAATTGTGCACCTCACAGTCCCAGGGTTTTGAGGTCTGTGCAAGTGCTTGCCCTGCTGTTCCATCATGGAAGGTTCCCTTGCATGGTCCTCACCCTCTCAACTAATCCATATGTCTTCTAGGAAACCACCTTTAGAAGGATACTGAGCATTTGATAACATCTGACCCAAGCTACTTTCCCAAAAGCCCTGGACACTGGGCTTGGTCACTTTGGTCCCCAGACAACCATCTTTTGCTTTCCCTGGGGCTCTTCTCCTTCCAGGCCCTCAGTAGGGTCCACTGAAATCTCCCCATTGATCTTTTCACTCATTGCCTTGAAATTACCATCCTGAGTTTAACCTGGGGCTGGGGTAAGGGCACTATAAGTGTTCTCACTGCCCTGATACACACAATGTCAAAATGTTTATCACTACACAAAAGCGATAAACATCCTTTCCATCTACCAGTTAAGAGGGGCCTTCTGCTGTCCTTGACCCCTTATCTTCCTCCCTGCTGATTGGCATTCCTAGAAGTACCCCCCATCATCCTGAGTGTCTCTTATTTTTTGCATCTGACCTCCTGGGTTTTCCTCACCAACTTAATTTCTAATCACCATGACTTCTGGTCTCCTCTCCATCCCTCCCAAGTCCAGGAAGCCCAGCTGGACAGGGGCAAGGAGAGGTTTAAGTCACAGAGAAGCCAGACTCACAGGATCTCAAAGGTACAAGGACCTCTGGGCTGACCTGGTTCATCTCAGCCCACTCCCTTCCTCCTCAGCCATGAGTGTACCCCTCTTTGGCATCCCCACCCAGGACAGGAGTCCCTGACCTCATGCTGACCATGTGCACAGCTTGATCCAGCCCCTGCCTCCCCATGCCCAGCTTTCTCCTATGTGGCCTTGATTGTCCCAGGAGCCTGGTAGGAGTGAGGAGGGTTCTCAGCACCTGACCCCACTACTGGAACTGCAGTCCCATTCAAAGCCCTAGTGTGTCCTCTGTCTGGGGGTTCACATGACTGTCTGGCCACCTCTTCTAAATTACACAACTGTTCCTCAGGAAACCTTAGTAGTGCCAGAGTTCATTGACCCCTCCATGCCCTTCCTGATGCCAAGAGCCTCCACATACTTGTGTTGGAGGCAATAAGCAGAAAGCTAAGCCATGTTCTAGGCCTTCCACATACTCTCAAAGTGGGTCATAGTGGGTGGAAGGAGAGTGGGAAGGTAGAATTTGGGGATGAAAAAGAGCAAACTCTGATGTGAGGGTAGGGAAGCAAGGTGCCCATCCTAGAAAACCCAGCTTCACTGGAGGAGGAGAAAGTGGAGGGGCTGTGAGAGAAGAGAGATTCAAAGTCTCCCAAATGCCTCTCATACCACCATTAGGGTCCGGCCTCAACTCTCCCATCACCTCCTTCTGTACTTAGCAAAGCCTCTCCCAAACCTCTCCTGGTTCCACCACTTGTCCTCTCCATCACTTTTTCTCCTCTATCAATACCCCTCCATACTCTTCACCATCCACTGCTCATTCAGTGATGCCTACTGTGTGCCAGGCTTTGTGCTAGACCCTGAGGGTACAGGGTTAAATCAGATCAGATCTCTATGCTCTAGGGGTCATGGTCAATATTGGGAAAGATGAACAAATAAACAAAAATGACACCCCCCATGAAATAAGTGCTGAGATACAGAGTAAGAGGCTGATGCGAACTCCTGGTTAGGCACCCAACCCAGCTCAGGGCAGAGAAGGCTCTGGTCTCAGGTTTCCGCTCTACACAGTAAGCTTCTTGAGAGTAGGGCCTGGGTCTGATTCATCTTCCTGATACATCCTTTCCTTTTCTGGGTGTCTCCAAGGTGCACATAGGTTTCTTTGCCTTCTTGAGAAAAGAGTTTATGTGCGGGCAAGAATAAGCCTGGGCAATCCTCATCTGAAGGTGAAGTTCATTTCCAGCATCAATCATGGAGGAGAAGCAATTCCCCAGACTGTGAGTCAGGGAAGGTACTCAGGAGGTACAAGTAATTATGTCTCTCTCTGAGCCTTAATCTCTGGCATCTATACCTGGGCTCCCAAACCTGGCTGCTGCAAAGCAATACTGTCATAGAAGTTTTTTTAATTCAGGCTTCTACTTGCAATATGCTAAGTAGTATCTCTAGGGGCTTTGGGCCAAGGAATCTACTCTCTCTGGTTTAGATCAGAAACTTCTGGTCTAGATTCCCATGAAGATAGGGAGCTAAGAGGTGTTCCTGACAAAGGATGTGAAGGAGATCTATCCATCCTCAGGTGAGTGAGCACAGTAAGTGAGGATTTGAACCCAAGAAGATGCCACAGGTCCTGAGCCAGACCTTAGGCATGGCCAGGAAAACCCCACCTTTGGGGACACCAATGGCTTAGATAGCCTGGGTGGTCTTTGGTGACAGCACTCATCTTTGCCTTCACTTTCATTTTCTGCTTTAAAATGTAATTGTTACATTGGACAGAACAAAGAGAAAGCTAATTAAGCTTTAAACAAGATTGAATAATTTTATCTGACTGTCCAAGAATTTTGCTCTGATTCTAATTCCAAGCCCTTAGCAAAGTCTTTGTCTGAACCTTGGACATCAAAACAATAGGAAGGAGTCTGTGGCCTGCTTGGGCACCAACTTTAAAGTGCCCCATCCCAGGCCAGCTCAGAAGGTGGATTGAGGGGGAGATCAGGTGGCGAAGCTGAATGAAAACCATGGCACCCAGGATATCAGTTCTGTGCCCTGCTAGGAGACTTACTAGGGTCTCCTTCCTTGGCCCCCAAGAGACTGGGATTGATTCTCTGAAGAAGCCATTTTCTTCCTCCATTCCTCCCCTTTCATACCACCCTGCCACATACCTCGAGGGCATGACCAAAGAGCCAGTGGGTGGGGGGGGCCCCCGGGAAGCTGTCCACAGCCCTGGTGAGAAATTGTCTCCACATCAGCAGACCAATGAGCTTGAGGAAGCCTAAGACCATGATCAGTCCAGAAGCCCATAGACCCAGGCGAGAGAGGCTCAGGGAGAACAAGACAGGCCCCCATGGCTGGAGTTGCAGCCACCTAAGCTCCTCCTGCTGCTTTCTGGCTCACTTATACTCTACATGCTGGCACCTTGCCTGATCCTGTCCCCAGACAAACCAGCAGCAGCAACACAGAGTGGGCAGAGCTTCATAAGGCAGAAAGAGCAGCCCCAAATGTCACAGACAACAGCAGAGACAGCCTGGCTCACTCATCTCAACACAGCTGGAGAGAAACCAGGTGTTGGGCTTCTAGGAAATCAGAAAATGGGTATCATGCCTTGGTTCCTTGGAGGAGCAAACACAGGCAATCCTTGGTATAATCACTAAAATAACAAGTGTCTTTTCATATAAGCACTTTGTTGTTGTTCAGGAGGCTTCTACACATTGTCTCATTTAACCCAAACTAAGTGGTCATAGATACTCACTTTATACTATGTTCCAGATAATGAAACTGAGGCTCAGCTTTGCCTGAGCTTTCCACTTTCCCTTTCAATATAGGCCACTGGGAGGCTTCCACTTATACCAGGTACATGATACTTTGAGTCCTTTTTTGAGAGGCACTGTCAGGGACAAGGTTCTAGCCTCAGAAAGGACAGCCTGGGTCAGAAAAGGGCCAACTTCACCCTAAGACAATAGTACAAACTTGAACTAAAGTACATACAACACTACTTTCAGGGAGATGAGGAGAATCTGATCTGACTGAATCAAATTCAGTCCCTCCTGGACTGATGGAACAAGCCACTTGGGCTCAGAGAAGGTCAGTGAATTATCCAAAGCCTCATAGCAAGGCAGGTGTATCCCTTAGTTGCCCAGCCCACATTCTGTTAAAGAGCAAGGATTACCCAGGCTTCAGCCTTGCCTGGGGAGAGTCTGCTATTTCTCCATCCAGTACTGGATTGTAACAGTCAGGGTCCCAAAGGAAACAATTCACTGCAGATGTTTCAGATGAAAAGACATGCATTCAGGGCTCTTTTCAGAGGCATAGAGAAACTGAGGAATCAAATGGTGTGGCTTCCAGAGACTGGAAACAGTGGAAAACCCACTGACATTACTAAGCTGAAGGACAAATGGGAGAAAACAGCATTCTTGAAGCCTGGTAGGGGCAAATATTGCCAGAGAAATGATGCTGGAAGGGAAGGAGCAGAGAAGAAATGCTGCAGCCCCTCTCCCCTCCCACCCTCCAAGCTCCCAGTGGTGTCTCCTATCAGCCAAACCCAACAACAAGCAAGATGGCAAGGGAGCCTGGGGGAGTCAGCATGCAGCAATCAGCCTCCCAGCAGGGCAGAGAAGAGCAAAGGCTGGGTTTGACATGGAGATGGCAGGGGAAAAACCAGAAAACAGGCGGACCTGGAACTTGGATCTGTGAACTCAGATTGCAGGTGCTGACTCAGAGAGTGTTACAATGCCAACATGGCCTCCAAATCCTGTGCTGGGGAAACACCCTACCCAGTCCTTCCAGAAGTAGAGAAACCAAGGTGGCAGTACAATAAAAAGAAACCCAAGAGAGCTCTGAAATCGCATGTTTGTGTTTCTGTGCATTGGATCAGATCATGGAGAACTCCACTTAACGTGCAAATGATGCAAGGCCCTGGCCCAGTACCCCAGGTGGTTAGAGGGGGTCATCCCAGGACACCAAGGTCTGGGTTTCGATCCCCAGTCACAGCACATACAAGAGACAACCAATGAATGCATAAATAAGTGGAACAACAAATCAACGGCACTCTGTCTCCCCCCAAAAAAAATCAATAAAAAAATGCAAGTCATTGAAGTCAGAGAGTAAGGCTGCAGGATCTGGTATCAGAAGACTTCCATAGTTTATGGTGAGTTTATTTGTTAGTGTGGACTCAGCCTGATGGCATCATGGAGTATTTGGGGGTGAGCCTGAGGGAGTTCCTACCTGATGAGGAGCCATGGCTCCTGGCAAAAACCATTGAGGATTCACTTGGGAAGAGTCTAGGGCTAGCCTAGAAAATGGTAAGTGGACATAACTGTCCTGAGATACACACTTAACCCAGGAGAAGTTGCTTAATCTCTCTAAATCTCTGCTGCTAATCTGTCCAAAACAGGTTGTATTAGTATCTACTTCAAAAGGTTTTTCAGAAGATTAAAGAAGTTAATGTGTAAGCACCCAGATTCCACATGGAGTGTTCAGTACAATTAAACTAAATATTCACAAAGCTGTTTTTGGATAAGCAATGAGCAATAAGAGGAGAATGGGTGAGATAACTTCTAGCCTAGATTCTGGGGTTTCTTTGTCTTCCAGATAACCTGTCTCACTGAGATACAATTGCTTTAGAATAATCCCAGCTGCCCTGACTCATATTGTACCTCAGCCTGGGTATGTACAATGGGGGCGGGGAGGAGGCTCTGGCTGTGGAATGTGGGTAGGGCAGGGTGGGATCAGGAGGCCCAAGAGCCAACATGGTTCCACTCAGGCATTACCTAGAAAGGCAAGCGAAACTTCTGCTTTGGTGGTGTCCTGAAGGACTTTAGCTGAGGGGTCAGGATCAGGTCCCTGGAAGAAGCACTTTGGGGAGGGCAGGTCTTTGATACCTTTGAAATTTGGTGCAGGATATAAGGTGGAGACCTAATTTTCCCTTTTCCACGTGGACAGCCAATAGTCACATCACCAACTGAATATTTCCTTTCTCCCTAGTGATCTGTAATTCTGCTGTTATCATCTATGACATTTCAATATCACTGAAACATAAAAGCAATGCTAGGTATTTACACACACACCATATTTCTAAAAAACTATAAAACCTGTATGGAAGGATGCTCATTTCAGGTTAGGCTGTTGTGGAGAGAGGAAAGGAAGAGAGATGATCAGGGTAGGATTTTAGCTGTATCTAACATTTAATTGCTTTTAAAAGAGAAAAAAATCATCTGAAACAATTATGGCAAAATATTCACATCTATTAAATAAAATCTGGAAGGTAGGTACATAGGCCCTTTTCTATTGTTTTCTGTATTTTCAGTTTGTTTGAACCTCAGTCTCATAATTTCAAAGCTAAACTGAAAGTGTCACCTTGGCAGGGATGATGTGTGCACTAGCTCTGTGGCAGGGCTGAGGCCCTGCAAGTGCAGCCTCAGATGGGACTCAGTGCTCTGACAGGTTCAGAAACAGGTGTTCCTGTGCTGGCGATGGCAGCAGCAGGTGTTCCCTTGAGCTTCTGATGATAGTTATGGTGTGTTCCTGGCTCCAGGAGGGGCCCACCTGAGCTAAACTCAACCAGAAGTGATCTTCTGACCCCAGCCAGCTCCTGGGGATTATCTGAGGTGGTCACAGTAGCAGGAAGCCCAGAGAGCAGCAAAGGGCATTCTCAGAGACTAAGAAGTTAGTCCTGCCATTCATTGAAATATTCAAGGAGATATAAAGAAAGTAATGCTACTTCTACTTGGCTGTTTGAGTGGAAATTGCTTAGAAGATCTCATTCCTGGATTCAAGGCCCTTGGCTGAGAACCACTTTCTCAGGCTGAGATGACCCAGAGGGGCCTGGGCAGAGCTGGGAATTGAGCTCAGAGTCCTGGCTCCCAGCTGACCCACTGCTGCCAGCTCATCAAGTACCCAACAACCCAGTTCCCAGAATCAGAAAGGTTCCTGTTTTTCATTGGGGAGGGATTGTTGGCTAGAGTTGACAGGTCAGCACTAAGGAACAAAGAAAGCTCCCTCAGCCATGAAGCCCTGGCAGTGTTCTTCAGGATGGGAGGACCCTCCACCAGTGTGCTCTGCCTCCAGTAGCACAGGGGAGAATGTCCCACCCTGACTCCCAGCTCCATGGCCAATGATCACTCCCTCAGTTCCCTGCAACCTGGGCTGCCAGAACTCTGGAATTCTAAACAGACTGCCACATTTTCCTTTTAAATGAAATTGCCCCATTTTTAAGATATTGGCACCTCATGAAATGGAACAAAGAGCAAACACTGTGGAGGCTAACCCTGGGACAGATGGTGCTGAGGGTGCCTGGTCCCTGCCATCTCCCTGCAATGGGCTCCTTACCTACATGATTCCATTAAGCTTAAACAAAGCTTTTAAAGGTTAAAAATATAAGCAATATAAACAGGGGGAAATTAGTGAAAAGGTCTAACCTATACTTGATCAGAATTCTACAATAGGAAGAGAGAGAGCTAGGAGGAGAGAATTGGAGGAAATTATTTTTAATTATTAATAAGTGGGAATTTGTAGAGCTGATGAAAGACAATATTTTTTTAGGATGAGGAAGGTAATAAATTCTACATGGGATAACTGAAAAAAATCCACATCTCAAGGCACCATGGTGAGTCTGCAGAACAGCAAAGACAAAGGTGAAGACCAAGAAAGAAATTCAATTAGAGACTTTCTTACCTACAGCAACCTTGAAGCCAGAAAATGTAGGTTAATACCTTCAAAGCCTAAGAAAAAACAACTTTCAACCTAGATTTGTATGACCTGACAAATGATCTTCCAAATATGAGGAGGAAATAAAGACATTTTCAGACCAGGAAAAGCTGAGAGTTTGTCACCAGCAGACTCTACCTGAAGAAAAGTAGAAAAAATACACTTCACAATTGAGGAAGGTAAATCCCACAAGGAAGGTCTGAGTAGCAATAGTGAGTAGAAAGTGGCAGACACATGGCTAAATCTAAATAAGCATTGGCTGTGTAAAATAATAACCATAAGGTCTTGTGAAATGTTTAAAAATATATATGACTAAACTAAATGCTAGTAATGTGGGCAGAAGGAGGATAAGATAAGAGTGTTCAAAGGACCTTGAATTATTCAGGATGGGAAAGTCTTAATTTTACTTTAACTGGGAACTTTGATATGTAAAGTATACATATTAAAATGACCAGGAAGGGACTTAAGAATATAATTTAACAAATTTTAAACTTGTAGCTGGGAAATCAGAGGAAATGTTCAGTTAATCTAAACAATAGGAAGAATGAAAAGAAAAATAAATATAGAAAAACTGAGAAAAAACACCTTTTATAGAAATAAAGATTAGAAAGACTAAACAAAACGGAAGAAAGATGATATGACCCCATGGGGGAGGATACTGGAGGGGGCAGTGTTGCACCCTCTGAAAGGGGGAGTGTGGGTAACTCTTCAGTGCACACTGAAGACACTTTTGGTGACAGTGCCTGAGAAGCAATTAGGGCATTGCCCACCCCCCCCCCACAAACACTGAACAGTCTCCAATTGTCTCCCACAAACATGTCCTTCAAAAGTACAATTTAAGTGAAAAGTAAAGGACTTGTTATGTAAGTGAAGAAAACAAATACTCAATGTATCCCCACTCAACCTCCAAAACATATCACCCACTCCAGCCAGTGTGCCTGTGAAGATAAGATCCTAAGATTTTATTTGCATATGCATAGGAAGAAGGTGCTCCATGAAGCTGAGTGGATCTTTCATTGGGTTTCTCTTGGTCCTTAGGAAAAGGTGGAGCCAACTGCAGGGGCTCCACAAAAAGGCACTGTGGGGGAAAAAATCAACATGCAGGAAGCACTGCCTGGAGAGAGGGAAGGAACAAGAGAACAGGAACTCACAGTTATAGAGCTCATACAATGCCAGCCCCATTACACAACCATCCTGCTGGGCAGATACCTGTGAGCTATGAGATGGTGAGCTCCCCATCACAGGAAGTGAGTAAGCAGAGCCGGGGTTCCCGACGTGGGGGTAGAGGAAGAGGGTTGAATCAATGTTCTCAGAAACTCTTTCCTCTCTAATTCAGGGAACAGAGCTTCACTTCAGCAAAACAGGCCCAAGGGTGGCCCCATCTCCAGGAAGGACAACCAAGGATGCTGGAGCAGGTGCAGGTCAGGGGAAGTGATCAAGTGGCCTGGCTCTGGTTACAGTAACACCACCCTGGGGGTGGGCTCAAACAATTAGATACTATTTATGATTAGGACAGCTTCCAAGACCTTTGAGAGCTCACTCAGTCAGTACCTTGGCCTCCCTGCTCAGCCTCCTGACCTACCATGGGAAGGCTTCCATTTCTGGCACCAGCAAACACAGAGGCCCTCAGGTCTGCTGATGGGGAGCTGAGTGGGTTGAGGAAAAGAGACGTGCTCAGACAAAGGTCCTGTGGATTGAGCAGGGATAGAGACGGGCAGAGCCTTGCTTCAGACACACTTCAGGAAAACAACTCAGAGGCCAGAGCACAGAATACAGTGGATGGAGGAGGGAGGGAGAGGTGAGGAAAGTAAACAGTGAAGGTCAACAGTGAACCCCTGAGAGTGTTTGGCTTTTAAGGTGGGGAGACTGAGCATTTTTTAATGCTGAAGGGAAGAAGCTGGTAGGGGACAAGGTTGAGATTGCAGGGCAGGGAGCGGCATAAGAGGTGGACCCAGGTACCAAGCATGTAGGAGGTGAGAACTTCAGTGTAGGGGCTGGCCATGTCCAGGGGAGAAGGGACATGAAGTGGGGTTGGGATGCGGAGCGGCACAAGAAGGACATTGCTGGATCCTCCTCAGGCAGGAGGAAATTTGAGGGCAGAGGGGTGGCTGCCCCAAGTAGGAGAGTTGAGTAGGAAATGGTGGCCTTCCAGAGAGGCATGGGAGCAGTCAGAAGGGACATGGGGCAGGGCTGGGACCCAGCATACTGGGGGAGCTGAAGGAGAGCAGAGCCAGTCAGAGCAGGGAGGGCAGAGTCAGTGAGGACTACACCAGCTTGGATAGAAAACTGGGTCCTATGGCCAGCACTGATCCACTGGGAGGACCCTCTCAACCCTACCAGAGTGAATCCCTCCCTTTAGAGAACTCCCACAGGACTCTCTTGATAATTGCAATTCCTGGAACAATGCCTGGAACACGAAGTCCTTTAGACATGTCGATTTTTTTTCAATTTCAATCCACACCAGAGGATATGTTTATTGATTTGAGGTAGAGAAAGAGAGAAAGAAACATCAATGTGATAGAGAAACATCCAATATTGTATACTATGTGCCCTGAACCTTGAGACAGAAACAGCCTTCAGGGTCTGAGAACACTGTCCACCTCCACCTCCTTGCTCTCTCTGTCAAAGAAATCCACCCCAGGAAACAACCCAGCCACCTGGCCCAGACAGACATGGGCTGGGACTCAGCCTACAGGCCAAGCATTAGGCCGGGCTCCCCTCTGAGGCACCAGAGAAGCTACAGATCAGAACCATCTGTGGGAAGAACGCTTGATACGATCTGGGGAGGCAGATACGGAGCCGAGACCTGAAGGATAAGTGAGAGATAACCAGACAGAACGGAGTTGGGGAAGGGTATTTCAGGGGGAGGGAACAGAAAACCAAAGACCTGAAGGTAGAAGAATAAAGGTGATGTTCACAAGTTGCAAGTTCAGGGTAGGTGTAATGAAGCTGCCAGGAGAGGCAGGGTTTAGGAGTAAAGGAGAAACAGATAGGATGCAGGGACTGAGCAAGACCAGAAACCCTCCCTGTACAAGGAAGAGAATGGCACTGGCTCCTTCAGAAGGGGAGAGTGGAATGAGCAAATAACAGGAGAGGGAACAGAGAGAAAACTATTTGAATCATGGCACTGCCTTGTGTAGAAGCTGCCAATGAAATTGCACCTCTTACTCTCAGGTTGGAAGCCAAACCTTTGGTCATCAGGCCTGGCACAAGCTGATTCCTTCAGGTCACTCTGGTGTTCCCTTCCTGCCTGCACCCTGTAGGTCCCTCCACATCTCCTGCTCATAGTCCCCAGGACAACCTCTGCAGCTTCTCGTGTTGTTCTCTCTTCTTGGAATGCACTTGCCAGCTTACATGTCACTTCTTCCGGGAAGTTTTCCATGGTGCACCCTGCAACTAGTCTCTTTCTATGCTCTGCCCTAGGTGTCCAGTGCTGGCTTCCACCATAGCTCTGGTTACACAGTTTATAATTATATAACAGGAAGGGAGAAAGTGCCATTTTTAAAAGTTATCTGCAATCTTGGCTTAGGAAAAAGGTAAAAGAGTTGTCAGGGAAAGAACATATTTAGATTGGAGAAAGGCCATAAAAAGTATCCTTTCATGAAATTCTCCTGGATACAGGTTAGATGCAAGCTGAGTGGACAAAGACACTTTAAATCTCTGTGTAAGATGCTACTTCCCAGTACTCTGCTATCTCTGTGCACTGCTCTCCTTTCCCTCTGGGTCTCCTCCCTTCCCAGTTCACACTCAGGAAGCTAGACCTGCAGCTCTTAGCAATCAGAGTTAAATTCTCGATTTGGAGATTCAAAATCCCAGTCATTGAGTTGCAAAAATTTGGGCTTTTGAATTTTAAAAGCCGAAGCCCTGGAGGATTTGGAGCACACACTCTATAACATAAACCATTGTTTTGGAGAAACACATGATCAACCAGAGCGACTCTCCTGCAGCTGAGACCAGAACTGATCTAATGAGAGACAAAGTCATGAGGAAGAGATGACTCCAGTGAGTCCCTGACAAAGGTCCTTGTGTTACTCATGCTGGGGACTCAGAGCCAGAAAGGACAGGTGTCTCCCTAGGGTCAAGCCCACAGAAACAACAACACCCATGTGGCTCTGGAAAGGTGATGAAGAAGGAGCAGCATGATGCATCTGGGCTGATGGGTCTTAACACCCCCACAGCACAGGAGCAAATGAGTGTTCTGTGCACCCAGGTGGGGTTCAGGCATGGCTGGGAGAAAGTTGAACCTAGAGAGACCTTATGGTTGGTAATTAGGAAGATACCCAAATCCATGTTCTGATAGTAAGGGTGAAACAGAACCACTAACGAGTCTGAGTGTGGCCGTGAGAACAGACACCCTACACCCAGCCTCAGTAGCATTACAGTGACTCATAGACTTGGCACACACCTGGCAGAGGGAGCAAGGGCAGCCTGAAGTGACTGAGGTGAGTACATTTCTGCCTCCTGTGGGAAGAATGTTGCAAAAAGTAAATAACTTTAAATGTAGGGAAATAACATTTCATCTCTTTGTTGGGTGGCTCTTATGAAAACAAGAATTAATGTAAATAAAGAGGGTGAGGAGGACAAGGTTGGGGTAGACAGAAAGGCACCAGATGATGGCAGAAAGCTTCAGGCCAAGGGTGTCCAGGACCAGCAAAAATCCCACATGGTATGGAGTACCTGTGAAATTGGCCAAAGTGAGCTCAATATGACTCAAGTTTAAGTCCTCATTTGCCCGGTTTGATGCAGCATCCCTCTGTGGCCCCTGATCTTCAACATCACCCCCCCCCCACACACACACACACACACACTACTCTTGCATCTGTTATGCTGCATGGAGCTGAAGGAGGAAGGGCAATGATGTGTGTAGAACCAAGCAGCCAAGAAAGAGGACAGCACTACCGGGACATAGAATGATGGGAATCGGGTAGTAGCTGGGTTCGAGTCCTCTCAAGGGCTTTCTCACTCACATGCCATTCACATTACCCCTGGACTTCAGATGGTGCTATTGGCGAGAACGTGGCACATAGCCTTTCTGAGTGTCCTGGGCTTCCCTCACAACACAGCAAGTCCCTTTCGAAACCAAGCTTCCAGAGAGAGAGCCTGACAGAAGTGCCAAAATCTTGTAGGATCCAGCCTCAGGCACCCAGCAGCATCACCTCCACCTCATTCTGTTTACCAGAAATGAATCACTAAGTCCTGCTCACAAGCTAAGGGGAGAGGAGTTAGACTCCACCTCCTGATAGGGAGACTATCACAGAATTTGCCCACATGTTTAAAACCAACACAAAGACCAAGGGTATGTGCCTTGACTTCACTCAAGAAGTTAATTCTGCAGACAATTGTCACCTGGGCCTGCTAAGGTTGATGTACCAATCCTTTGGAACCAGCAGACCTGGGTGCAATCCCTAGTATACATTTACTGACGCCATGCCTTCAAGCAAGTGACCTAGTTTCTCTGGCTGGAAAACGGGGATAAATGACCATCCCTTCAATGCACAGTTGTTTTAAACATTAGAAATAAAAATAATTGTGGCACACAGTCAGTGTTCAGTAAATTGCCATCATTATATTTGCTGGAACTCTTCTGAGGCTCTGATGTAAAGTGAGGGTGAACTCAAATGAGTCCTGGGCTTTACAAAGTTCTGTATTTTGATGCTTCCATTGCTGGCTAAAATAGGCAGAGGCCACCAGGAAGAGATTCAGAGCATTTTAGACCAGACAGAGCTCCCCTTCTACACACTCAGGGCAGGAACCCCCCATGTGAAGCTTCCCACAGAGGGACGACACCAGGCTCAGGGGGAATCCCACCAGAAGCTGCAGGTACAGTGTAGCACGTAGGGAGCCACTCACCAGCCGCATGAAGATTGGATACATCAGCACCTCTCTGAGCCTGTTTCCTTGCCTATAAAATGGGGTGATGATCCCTGCCATGTTTCACACTGTTGCTGTGAATCCCAAATGAGATCACATCTGTGGAAGTTTTAGAAAACCTGAGCTACACCACAGGTGTTAATGGCCAAACATTTCCCGCTGCCCCTTCCCCACCATTCTGGGTGCAGGGAAAAAAGATACAAGAAGCTGGCCTTGCCCTTGAGGAGCTCCATTCTGGTGGGAGTGACTGCCACACTTCAGGCAAATATGGGTGGAATGGGTTGGGTACTGTGTGCCTGGAGGAGTCAAGGAAAACACCTGCTGCTACAGTTAGCCTGTTCCCAGGATTCAGCTGTTCAGCTCTGAAAAGGCAGAGGCTAAACCCAGGTCCAGGATGACCTGCAGGCCTTGGCATAATCTTGGCATAATCCTTCTTTCTGCTCCTCAAGCCCATCTCCCCCAGAGCAGCGAACAGGGAAATGTGGAAGGAGGTCACTAAAGGCAGCTGGCTAAACCCACGGCTGTCTCTGAGTATAAACCCACCTTGGACTCAGGTAAGGCTCTCAAGACCTCACTACACTTTCTAATGCCTTCTCACTGTACTTCCCAGACCAACACCTGAGGGAGTTGTGCTCACCTCCAAAGCTTTGATTTGGCTTCATCTCGCTAACCTTTCAATCACCATAGGTGGATGTCCACCAAAGAAATTTATCCTAGGCCTCAAAACCTACAAAAATTTTGGAGAACATTGATATTGACAAAGAGTCATGGACACAGAGAGAGATTCAGACAGATGGACAGTTACAAACTGCCAGGAAAACAGAGATATATTTGGTCCATCCTTAGAATTTAACAACAGGAAAGAATGATTGCCTAACCTAGAAAACTATATATATGAGCATCTTCCAAACTGACCTACCAAAAATGCTGATTTCTTGCAAAATATTATCCAATTTTCTATGAAATAGGATCCCCATGATCAGTTAAACTTGGGAAAGTCTGAAGAAAAAAGAATTTTGTTGCAAGATGCCTCTGAGCCTTGAATATTTAATGCCTTCAAGAATCTTCAAACAGGGTGTGGGGAGTAGTATATGAAGCATTTCTCAGGTGTATTTGACTCAGGAACTGCTTATTGAAGACACTTTTATTAACATCTATGGTCAAGTTTCATGAACTAAAATGCTGATATCCCTTTGGCTGGAGTGGCTCAGTGGACTGAGCACTGACCTGCAGCTAAAATGCTGGTATCTGTGCAGTTCCCTTATGCCTTGGCTTCTAGGGAGCTCAGTGCTAACCATAATGCTTATTTGCAATTGCAGGGAATATGTAACTTAGGCTTGAGGTAAAATTATCTCCCCCAATAATATTTCCGGGCCTCTGGACAAGACATAGCTGTTTTCCATAGCAATAGCAGACAGATGTTGGTACAGAGGGGGGAAACTTTCCTTCCACACATGACTGTCCTTAGGTTCTAGACCATTCTCATAGCATGAGCTTCTAAGTCTTAGGTCTGGTTATTCCCAATCATAACAAAAGCTGTATAACCTTAGGATGAAGAGGCAGCTTTAACTAGGCTTTTTCAGCCTAAGTCCAGAACCCAAGAATGGGTCTTTGGGGGCACTTGCTCCCACCTTCAGGAATTCCTAGGCTGAAGGCTCAAAGTTCATGTGTTATCAAAGTTGGGATTGGGGAGGGAAAGCAGGCTGCTGGGGTAGATGGAGATGCAGTGATCTTTGAGGAATCAGAGCTACCTGGTCACTCCTTGGGCCCATGCAAAAGTTTTAGCTTAGCCCTGGCTGGTTTGGCTCAGTGGATTGAGTGTAGGTCTGTGAGCCAAAGGGTCACCAGTTTGATTCCCACTCAAGGCACATGCCTGGGTTGCAAGCCAGGTCCCCAGTGAGGGGTGCTCGAGAGTCAACCATACAATGATATTTCCCTCTCTTTCTCCCTCCCATCCCCTTTCTCTAAAACTAAATAAATAAAATTAAAAAAAGCCTTAGCCCATCTCTCAAATGGCCTGCATTGGTAAGGGCCATCAAAGAATAGTAGCCCTTGTGATGGTATTACTAGATTCTGAAACCCTAGCATATTACTGCTGCCAAGGACAGCTGGAGAGACCCCAGAATGCAACATGGGCCTCACTATGTTGGAGTGAAAACACTGGGTTTCCTAAGGAGACCCAGAACTGGTAGTCTTGGTGCTCAAACCACTTCCAAAAAAGAGGAACCCCTGGAGATCTTTCCACACCATCTGGAGACTGAAGGAGGCATCCCTATCCACCTTCGCATCCATACATTTATTAACTTACTGGGGAAACAGTAAGAATTGTGATTAAGAGAAAATTATCAGAAGTTAGGGATGAGTCCAAACCTAAGCTCTGCCTCTTACTTAGCTATGTGGGATCTGGCAAGTTGCTTAACCTCCCTGAGACTCTCTTTCCTCTTTAAAAAAGGTACACAATAATTGTACCCATCTGGTAGTATTATTGGAAGGATTATGTAAAATGCAGAGCACAGTGCTCAATACATAGTTATTATTATACATGAATATTCATCTTGGCCAAGACTTACTGAGAACCATGGATTTAAAAGCCAATCAGTTTGTGCCCTCAAACAACTCCCTGGCTAATACAGAAGACAGGCAAAGGATTAGACAATAATAATACAGTATTGTTGGTGCAAATGACTGAGGGAAAAATTCTGGGGTTGAGGAAGCATAAAGGAGAAATTTCAGCCCTAATAAGTGAAAAAAAAACTTTCAGGCATAAATGATCAGAAAGGCAGAGATAAAGCCATCATTACATTCAGATGATGTGACTGTCCACGTGAAATGAAAAACTCCACAGACAAATTGTTAGAATTATTAGGCGAGTTCACAAGGCAGTTGAATATAAGGTTAAAATACAAAGGTCATTGCATTTCTGTACACCAGCAACAAACAATTGCTTTAAAAACACAATGTTTTAAAGATGTTATCTATAATAGCATACAAATTATATAGTACTTAGGCATAATTGTACCTAAAGTTGTATAAGGTCTACATGCAAATAATTATAATACTTACTGAGAGATACTTCCTCAAGCAAGTGACCAAACCCAATGTCACCAGCACTTCCACAAAAGACATCGTGTGCTCTCAGATGTGACACACTGAGAAGGACATCTCAGTGATATTGTATTCCTGCCCAAAATGTTTACACTGAATCTAATGATGAGGAAATGCTCACACAATGACTGCTGGTGGAAGTGTATGTTGGCACAACAATTTGAAACTAAACTGAAGGACACTTTGCAAAACAACCAGCCTCTACTTTCAAAAATATCATGAAAGATACAATTCATAAAAGTCAGTGACAGGCTGGAAACTGTTCTAGATGAAAGGAGAAAAAAGAGACAAGTCATCTAAATACAGTGTGAAATCTTTGATTTGATCCAAATTTGTAAAAACTCAGCTATGACAGACATTAAGGAACAATTGGAAAATTTTTAATATGGGCTGTATATTACAGCAAACTAGTGTACCCGTGTCCGACTTCCTGAATGTGGTCATTATGTTGAGCTCATAAAGAAAGTTTGTATATTTGGAAATTATATGCAGAAATATTTGGAGGTGAAATTCCATCATTTGAAAGTAAGTTACTCTCAGGTGGTTCAGAATAAAAGAACATGTTAATACATAACTATGGAAAGCTAAAACAAGTGTGGAGAGGGTATGCAAATATTGCTTTGTCACTCTTGTGGATATTGTATATGACCCTGACTCCAAAAGTAGCAGTTGGGAAAAAGCTTTACTGAGAGATATTAGAGAGAGTATCTCTCCCATGTTTCTAAATAGAAGTAGTGCTTAATATGGTTAATTGTAGATTTAACACAATCCCAATCAAAATCCCCACAGAGCCTTTTAAAAATTACACTGGCCAAGTTTACTGTAAGTTGATATGGAAGAAGGAAGGGACAAGAATATCTTAGATAATCTTAAAGAAGAATAGGGAGGAAGCAGTAGCCCTACTACTTATCAGAATGTATTATGAAATCATGGTAATTAAAACAGTGAGGTGGTAAAACCAGCCAATATGAACTAGAATAGACATTCCCCAAAAAGACTTATAATATGACAAAAATGAAAAACATGAAACTGGATCCATATTCCCCCCCCAACACATTAGTATATTCAAGGTGGACTAAGAACCAAAATAGATCATATAAAACCTTAAAAACATTTAGTATAAAATATAGGTTAATATCTTTATAACTATGACCTGGAAATAATTTCTTGAACAATTTATAAAAAGAGCCAACAATAACAGAAAAAGAGAGACTGACACTGGACAGATAGATGACTAGATCTGGAACTATCTCTCTATCTGTCACCTATCTATTCATTATACATGATAATATTATAAAGAATTGACTCAGAGTTGGTGGAAAACAACAATGAGATAGGTGGGTACAACGTCCACTTCCCCCTGTGCATGGGTGAAATACCTAGCTGATCTTCTGTGAAACAGAGTGAACAGCCAACAGTATCCCAGCATATATGCAGATTGGAGACCAAAACTTGTAGAGAACATTGAAAACTTAGATAGTAAGGAGAGTGCTTCGGGACAATAAAGTCCCTGGGACCAGCGCATGGATGAGGATGGCTGCAGCCCCAAGCCCAGCGCCTGCTAGGTCTGTGGCAGGTTTCTTGGGAAAGGGCCAAGTCAACAGCTCCCTCCCCTGTCAAACAAGGTTTGAACAGTACCAGGAGGGACTTGAATGCTTGAAGTCTCAAGAGGGGAATAAGGACAAAGTGGTAAACACACAGGGATTGTATGTACCCACTCCAAGTGTGAATGCTGGCTGGGAAGAGTTGTGCAGTGACAGACCTAGGCCCAGATAGTCCCCAGGCTGGTTGGAGAACTGGGGTGTGTTAGAGGCCAGGTGCTTGTTTGGAGCAGCAGGCTAGAATAGGAGGAATTTTTCAGAAAGAAAAAGAGAAAAAAGAGGCACTCAGCTGCTGTTTGTGGAATTCTCCTATAGCAGCCACCCCTGCCTCCTGTGCTCCTACCCCTGCCCACAGCTGTGCTTCTACTGTGGTGGTGGAGGCCAGGTGCTCACACCCCAAGCCCTAGGGATGGTGCATATCTGAACCCGCTGCCCAGTAGTTGCCTGACCTGCCCCAGCAGCAGAGGCCTAGCACCCATTCCCAAAGCCCTGGGACTATTCTCTCCTGACCCCGCCACCCAGATGTACCTCCCACCCATCCCATGTGCCCAGAGGTAAGCAGCAGAGAAGGCCTATGCCCACTGTGGTGCCCCTGCTCTACAGGGCCTACTGGGTCTCTCAGAGGAAGGCCAAGACATACCTATAGAGGAGGTATACAGGGCTCAGGGAGTCAGCATTCCCCAGAAAGACTTAACTCAGTGGCTGGGGGGCGGGGGGTGTGGGTCTCAAATACTTTGAAGGGATTCTGAGAGTCCCCAGTATCCAAGACGGCAAAGAGCATTGTTGTATGTGCGACAATGTTGTATGTGCATTGGTCCTAACTGGTGCACTACAAGTACAGCCCAACTGGTGGACTGAAAGCATAGGCTGGGCACAGAAGGGCATTCTGGGCCTGCGGTAAACTGAGGAACTGGGCAGGAGGCTGACAACTTTGAAGGATGCTGCCACTCAGGAAGGGAGAAAAGAGAAACCAATACACCCCTCTGCTTGCTGCAGCCAGGAAGACCAGCAAAACTGGCTTGGCCAGTTGGAAGCCAGCAGGAGGCACTTTATTTATTTATTCATGTGTTTATTTATTTATTTATTTATTTAATTCCTTCTTCTTTCTTTCCTCCTTTATTTATTCCATCTTTCTTCCTCTCTCTCTTTTCTTTCTTATTTCTTCTTCCTTCATTCCTTTTTCTTTTTTTAAAATTCCCACAAGTGAGACAATAAAACCTGGAGCTGTGAAAGGACAAGAGTTAGACCCAAAGAGGGATCATCCCAACAGCTGAGACAGTGAGACAGCTTTCACTTTGCTACTCCAGAGAAGTTGCAAGTTATTGTATATTTGCATTATTATTTTTTCATTATTCTTACATCTTTTATTTTATTAGTATTTTTGTTTTTCTCTTTCTGTTTACTCTTTCTCACTTGGTTTGTTAAATTGCATTGTTTGGCTGGTTTCCCTTGTTCTCTCTTTTATAGTGTATTTTTAGTTTTCTGACGTTCACTTCCCTTGTGTCCCAATAGCACACTACTCTAGGTCCCGCACTTCCTATTCTTGTTATTCACATAGATTCTGTCATATGATTGTTGCTTATTTACTATTGCAAATAATTGCTGTTCCATACAATTGTAAATACTACACAGCACCCCTCCAGGATCTTAGCTCACTTTACGGTTTCCAGGACTTTATTACTGTTGGGGTTAACTCTATTCTCTCGCACACTACACCTATCTCCTATCTTTTACTCTCACCTTATCTCATAATCTGACCTTCCACAAGCTCACTGTATTCTAGATACAACTCACAATTTCTTCCCCCCGCAACAAGAGTCTTATCTTTTTCTCACCCTTTCTAAGAAGTGGTTACTTGGGTGAAATATCCCAGTTCACACTATACATATCCAAAGGATCTATTATCTCTTCTCTGTGGGTTGGTTCTTTAAATACATAGAATATATTCCCACTGTCTTAAACCATTTTGCCTTCCCCCTCCAACTAATCACAAAAAAAGAGTAGGTTGGAGCTGTGAACACCAGGATACCTGCTGGAAAATGAAACACACTAACAAAGAAACCACCAACAGATAACAATGAAAGAAAGTGAAGGAGGGAGTGGAAGATACACTAAACTCAACCCAGGAATGATCTGGAAGTACAACTAAATGATGGAGAAATTCCCTAGAACAAACAACTGAAGAAAAGCAAGAGAGAAGCCTCAAAACCTCACACACACAGAACAACCAGCTTCAACACAACGTGTCCACACCTCCACACAGAATACAAGAATTGGTGGATGGAGTGACCCTCAGTTCACCAGCTGGAGGGAAGAGCCCACCAAAGAAAGACCCAACAAGAATCAAAACCCAAAGATATACAGAGAGCCAACATAAACAATAGCCCAAGACCAGTGAGCTCGGGAGATCAAGGAGACTATACCCTGAATGTCACAGGTCTTCTACCAAAGAAGTTCACACCATAAACCCAGGGAGTCAGAACACACCAATTTAAGAAGCTGAGGCTAACAAGAAGAGTCTCACAAACAATGGGAAGACAAAGAAACAATCCCTAAATTCAAGGAAAGGAGGAAGCCTCAGAAAGAATGCTAAGTGAAATAGAGGCAACTCAACTATCAGATATTGATTTCAAAGCGATGGTTATCAGGAAGCTCAATGAGCTCATAGAGAATTACCAAGAACTACAGGGAAACTACAATACACTCACTGCAAACTATATCAACATGAAAAAGGAAATAGAAACTATCAACAAGGGCCAAGAGGAAATGAAGTATACAATTTCTGAACTGAAGAACACAGTAGAAGGAATGAAAAGCAGGCTCGATGAAGCAGAGGATCAGATTAGTGACTGGAGTACAGGTAGAAAAAAACACCCAGAAAGAGAAAGAAAAGGAAAAGGGACTCAGAAAGAATGAGGAGGGGTTAAGGGAAATCCAGGACAACATGAAACGTAAAAATATCCATATAATAGGGATACCAGAAGGAGAAGAAGAAGAGAAAGGGATAGAAAAGCTGTTTGAGAAAGTAATGATGAAATATTTCCCTAACTTGATGAGTGAAAAACTCACACAAATCCAGGAAACACAGAGAGTCCCAATCAAAATGAACCAAAAGAGGTCCACTTCAAGACACATCATAATTAAAATGGCAAAATTCCAAGACAAAGAGAGAATCTTAAAGGCAGCAAGGCACAAACAGGAAGTAACATACAAGGGACCCCAATAAGACCAGCAGCTGACCTCTCCATGAAAACACTCCACACTCCAAGCTAGAAGGTAATGGCAAGAAATATGTCAAGTCATGAAAACCAAGGACCTGCAACTGACACTGCACTTTCCAGCAAGGTTCTCAATTAAAATGGAAGGCCAAATAAGGAGCTTCCCACAAAAAAGAAGCCTCAAAGAATATGCCTCCTCCAAACCAGCTCTGCAAGAGATGCTACAGGCTCTGCTTGAAGAACAGGAAGAAAAACAGTGACAGAGAGAGGAAACAGGTACAAAATATTGGCAATGAATAAATACATATTATCAATAATAACCTTAAATGAAATGGATTAAATGCCCTAATCAAAAGGCATAGAATAGCTGAATGGATACGAAATCATGACCCACATATATGCTGCCTACAAGAGATCCAATTCAGAACAAAGGACATACATAGACTGAAGTGAAGAGTTGGAAACAAATATTCCAAGCAAACAAACAGGGAAAAAAAGGCCGGGGTAGCAATACTCATATCAGAGAAAATAGACTTCAAAAAAAGATCCGTAAAAAGAAACCCAGAAAGTCACTTCATAATACTCAAGGGCAGAATCCATCAAGAAGACATAAATATTGTAAATATATATGCACCCAACATAGGTGTGCCCAAATACATAAAGAAAATCTTGCAGGACTTCAAGAAAGATACTGACAGCAACACAATTATATTAGGGGATGTTAACACCCCATTGTCAAAAATGGACAGATCCTCCAAACAAAATATCAATAGAGACATTGTGGCATTGAACAATGCCCTAGATCAAATGGATTTAACTGATATATATACACATCCTTTCATCCCAAGGAAGCAAAATACACATTCTTTTCAAATGCACATGGAACATTTTCAAAGATAGACCACATGATAGGACACAAAACAAGCCTCAACAAGTTCAAGAAAATTGAAATCATATCAAGAATTTTCTCCAACCAAAAGGGACTGAAACTAGAAACCAACCTCAAGGAAAAAAAACCCCAAACACTCCAACTCATACAGATTGAATAGCCTGCTATTAAACAATGAATGGGTCAAGAATGAGATTAAGGAAGAAATCAAAGAGTTTCTGGAAACAAATAAAAATGAACTCACAATAATGACAAAACTTATGAGACACAGTGAAGGCAGTCCTGAAAAGGAAGTTCATAGCAATACAGGCCTACCTAAAAAAGATGGAAACATTTCAAATAAACAACCTAACTCTACACCTACAAGAATTTTTGGAACAACAAAGACACCCCAGAGTAAGTAAAAGTAAGAAAATAACAAAGATCAGAGAAGAATTAAATGACATACAGTCTAAAAGCACAACTCTAAGGATTAATCAGCCCAGGAGTTGGTTCTTTGAGAAGATAAACAAAACTGACAAGCCTTTAAGCAGACTCATTAAAAAGAAAAGAAAGAGGACCCAAATAAAAACAATCAGAAATGAAAGAGGAGAGATTACTAGTGATACCAAAGAAACACAAAGGATTGTAAGAAGTTACTATGAAGAATTATATGCCAAGAATTTGAAAACCTAGGTGAAATGAACTAATTTCTACAAAAATATAATCTTCCAAAACTAGATGAAGAAGAAGCAGAAACCTCAACAGACCAGTAACAGCTGATGAAATTGAAATAGTAATCAAAAAGCTTCTGACACACAAGCCTTGAACAGGATCGCTTCACAGGAGAATTTTACAAAGCATTTAAGGAAGAGCTAACCCCCATCCTTCACAGTTTATTCCAAAAAATGCAAGAAGATGGAAAACTACCAAACTCTTGTTGTGAAACCAGCATCATCCTAATCACAAAACCACATAAAGACATGACAACGAAAGAAAACTTCAGGCCAATATCACTTATGAACATAGACACTAAAATCCTGAACAAAATATTGGCAAACCACATCCAGCAGTATGTTAAAAAGGTCATACACCATGATCAAGTAGGATTCATCCCAGGGATGCAAGGATGGTACAATATTCCAAAAACAATAAATGTAATCTATCACACAAACAAAATGAAAGACAAAAATCACATGATCAAATCAATAGATGCAGAAAAAGCATTTGATAAGGTACAGCACCCATTTATGCTAAAAACTCTTAGCAAAGTGAGAATATAGGGAGCTTTCCTCAACCTAATAAAAGCCATATCTGAGATACCTAAAGCCAATATCAAACTCAATGGGCAAAACTTAGAGCTTTCCCACTAAGAACAGGAACAAGATAAGGGTGCCTGCTTTCACCACTCTTATTCAACATAGTATTGAAAGTCCTAGCAAGAGCAATCAGACAACAAAGAGAAATAAAAGGCATCCAAATTGGAAAGGAGGAAGCAAAACTGTCATTGTTTGCGGATGGCATGATGTGTACATAGAAAATCCTATAGACTCCACCAAAAAACGACTTGACCTAATAAGTGAATTTGGCAAAACAGTGGGATACAAAGTCAATATTAATAAATCAAAGGCATTTTGTACACCAAAAATAAAATATCAGAAAGAGAAACAAGAAAAAAAATCCCATTTCAAATAGCAACAAGAAAAATAAGTTACCTAAGTATAAACTGAGGAGGTAAAAGACCTGTACTCAGAAAACTTAACAACACTAAAGAAAGAAATTAAGGAAGACACAAACAAATGGAGGCATGTACCATGTTCATGGACTGGAAGAATTAACATCATCAAGATGGCCACAGTACGCATAGTGATTTATAGATTCAATCCAATCCCCATTAAACTACCAATGACATATTTCACAGATACAAAACAAACATTTCAGAAATTTATATGGAACCATAAATTACCCTGAATAGCTGCAACGATTTTGAGAAAAGAGCAAAGTAGGAGGGATCATAATACCTGACATCAAAGTATATCCCAAGGCCACTCTAATCAAAACAGTCTGGTACTGGCATAAGAACAGACACATAGATCAATGGAACAGAACAGAGAGACCAGAAATAAACCCAAGTCTCTATGGTCAATTAATATTGGACAAAGGGGGAAGAAGCATAAAATGGAGTGAAAATAACCTCTTCAACAAATGATGTTGGGAGATCTGGACACATACATACAGAAAAATGATACTCGATCACCAACTTTCACCATACACAAAGACAAATTCAAGGTGGATAAAAGAATTAAGTATAAGTTGTGACACCGTGAAAGTCCTAGACAAAAACAACAACAGGAATATTTCAGACATTCAATGCAGCAACATCATCATTAATATGTCCCTTAAAGCAAGGGACATAAAGGAAAGAATAAACAAATGGGTCCTCATCAAATTAAAAGGCTTCTGCATGGCTAAAGAAAACAGCATTAAAATGAAAATACAACCAACCATATGGGAAGATATGTTTGCCAATGACACCTTGTACAAGGGTTCGATCTCCAAAATATATAAAGAACTTACACAACCTCACTGCAGGAGGACAAGCAACCTAATTAAAAACTGGGCAAAAGACTTGAATGGATACTTCTCCAAGGAGGACATACAGAGAGCCCAGAGACATGAAAAGTTGCTCAGCATCATTAGCCATCAGAGAGATGCGAATTAAAACCACAATGAGATACCACTTCACACAGGTCAGAATAGTGACCATAAACAAATCAACAAACAAGTGTTGGGGAGGAAGCAGAGAAAAGGGATTCCTAGTGCACTCTTTGTGGGAAGGCAGACTGGTACAGCCACTGGAGAAAACAGTATGGAATTTCTTCAGAAAACTAAAAATGGAACTGCCTTTTGACCCAGCAATTCCACTGCTGGGATTATATCCTAAGAACCCTGAAACACCAGTCCAAAAGAACCTATGCACCCCAATGTTCATAGCAGCAAAATTTACAATAGCCAAGGGGTGGAAGCAACCTAAGTGCCCATCAGTAAATGAGTGGATCAAAAACTATGGTACATTTACACAATGGAATGCTATGTAGCAAAGAGAAAAAAGGAGCTCCTACCCTTTGCAACAGCATGGATGGAGCTGGAAAGCATTATGCTAAGTGAACTATGCCAGGCAGTGAGGGATAAATACTATATGATCTCACCTTTAAGTGGAATATAACCAACAAAAGAAAAAAAAACAGACACAATATAACCAGAGACATTGAAATTAAGAACAATCTAACAATAGCCAGAGAGGAGGGGGAAGGAGGGAAGGGTTTTCAGAAACTACTATAAAGGACACATGGACAAAACCAAAGGAAAGTGTGGAAGCAAGGGAGGGAGGTGGGTTACACTGGGATGAGAGAGTTGTGAGGGTAAAATGCAGACAACTATAACTGAACAACAATAAAATGATTTTTTAAAAAGAAAAAGAATAATAAGTTGGACTACATTAAAATACTTACTTCTGTTCATAAGAGACATTTTAAAGAAATATAACCAATAATTTACATACTGGGGGAAATAATCATAACAGATAAGTAACAAAGGATTTAAACCAAAAATCTACACAATGCTTCAAGTACTTAGAGAAAGAAAAACACTTAAAGAGGAGCAAAAGTCATGATTAGGCTTTTCACAGAAAAAAAAATCATACCTTCAATTCACATTCTCTCAAACTCATTAGTAATCAGGTCGACAAAACTGAACAATATTATGTTATCCTAATGACCCCTATTCAGTTTACAAAGAGTAAAAATTCTAACAATAGCAAATATTAAAAAAGGCAAGTCAATCATTCTACTATACATTATTGGTGGGACTGTAAATAGGCACAAACATTTTGAAAAACAATTTATTATTATCTTGTGAAGTTGAATTTTCATATACTCCACAACCAAGAAATTACTCCTTGAGAATGTACATATGTGTGTGTTAGTGTGTGTCCAAGGAGACATGCATCAAGAGACAACTACCACAATATTTTTAGCAATATTTTAATTGTTTATAATCTGAAAACAACTCCAATTCCCACTGACAGGAAAATGGATAAATGACTTGTGATTTATTTGCACAAAAGTATATCTTAGGCATACCAGCAAAAGTGAATATACTATACCCATATTACAGTTTGACTGAAATGTGAAAACATTTATATTGAAAGAAAAAAATGTTTCAGAAGATTGCATACAGCATGACACTTTTTATAAATTTCAAAAAAACTTGAAACATGGTATGTGTGTGCTGAAAATCAAAGAAATAATAAGTACAAATTTTACAATGGTGTTACTAAAGATAAAAAAGGAAATTGATACTTAAATATAATTTTTACTGATATATTCTTGGGTTGCATTGTAAGTGTGTGTGTGAGAGAGAGAGGGAGAAATAGGAAGAGGGAAGGAGAGAGAGAGGGAAAGAGGTTGTGCAAGGACTAGTGAAGACATTGTAATGAGTCAAGATTACAGATAAACCAATTTTGGGCAACTGGTATTAATTATGAGGAGGAGGTGGAGGAATAAGAAAAGGCACCTAAGCAACATGGGAGAGATCAGGGAAGGCTTTCCAGAATCAAGTACACCTAAGCTGAGCATTGAAGAGCACCTAGGATTTACCCAGGTAAAAGAGGCATATAAGGGCTTTTCAGAAAAAAAGTGAACATTCAAAGTCAAAAGACCAGAAAGTTTGGGCATACGGTTGCTAAGGATAACTGTTGAGCAGAAAGGGAACTGGGTCACTATGAGAAAAAACACTAAAGAAACATGTAGATCCTGAGCCACATGCAACAGCTCAATCATAGGGGTGGGGTAGGGAATAGGAAAGTGACTAGGTCAGCTTCTCCCAATTCTCATTCTGTCTAGCCAGTGAGACTCTATCAAAGCCACTACTCCACCCTCCAATCCCAACTTCAGGTTACAAGACTCTGGGGGCAATTCTGTCTGCATTGTCCCATCTATCTGAATATCCCCCATATTTCATGTAATATGTGTAAAACCTTTGTGACAAAAGCAAAGAACTGTATACATGCAAGTTAATATAATACTGACTCAGTCCTTCAAATCTTCAGAAGGAAATGTTGAACTCCACATGAGGACTGCAGAACATCACTCTAAAATTCCACTTCTGTGAGATGTGAGGGTTGCAGAGACAATTAGATAGGTGGGAGTATATGCAGTTAATTTCCTCTGGGGTCTAGGCAAATGAGGAAGATCAGTAACTCCACTGCAATGAGTCAGATGATCTGTGTCCAAGGAGCTGTCAGGTAGATAGCAGAGAGCAGCTGATGACCAGATCTGAGATCTTGCCATGGCTGGAGGCCACCTCATAATTCACCTGTGGTCTGAATCCCAATTCTGCCACATCCAAGCTGTATGATCATAGGCAATGTGCTCAGTCTCTCTGGAGCTCAGGTGCCTCATCTGAATAATGGGAACATGAGTGCCCTCCTTTGAGGGGTGTTGTGAGGGTTCAGTGAGTTAATGCACAATCCCCAAGGTCCCATGGATGGCACCTGATAAATGTGAGTTTTATCTTGAATTGCTCTAAAAAGTAAGCCTTCAATTCTGTCTTGCTTCTCAGTCCTGGGACATTGTTATCTACTCAATGTGTGCACATGTGCTTTGCCATGAACATCCTCCTCTCTTGCAAGAATCATTCCACTCTGATTGACACTCACTGTGGCTCCCAAGCTTTTGGGGCACTCACCTGCCCCCTGCTGCCATGTGTATAATCAGTCTTCTCACTTCTCCCTGCCCTACAAGAATCAAAATCTCCTTTTCTTTTCTTGGTCTTCCCCACAATCAGAAGGTGTGCACCAACCCAGAGGAAGGATGGCTGTGGGAGGGAGGATGGGCTGATTTCTCCAGGCCAACACCTCCTCCTGTTTTCAGCCCCAGGAGTCTTGGTCCCTCATGGATTGGAAGGAGGGGCTTGACCCTATCTGTCCTTACCATGGTCTTCTCTCTGCAGGTGTTTGACCCTTCCCGTTTTGCACCAGGTTCTGATCTACTCAGACATGCTTTCCTGCCCTTCTCAAGAGGATCAAGGTGAGAGGTTCTGTACCTGTGAGGGGCCAGAAGCATCTGTGGATGCATACTCCCATGTCTGTGACTTCCTACTTTTATATGTGTGTCTGCAGTTATGCCCCTCTATGTCAGTGTGTTAGGAAGGAGGCATTTGTCTATATGTACAAATGAAAGCTGGCACTTCATGCACAACGCAGGCAATTTAACCACTGATTTCCTCTCAAATGCAGTTGAGTGTCCTTACTTTTATGACATTTGTCAATGTTGGACTATGTAGACAGTGGGACTATAGTATATAAATCCCACTTCAAATAAAGAAGATTCCAACTGGAAAAGTTGTCATGGTTATAGGAATAATAATATGCAGTCAAACTTTTGGTGGGATAGGCTGCAAAAGCAGAGAGGCACACATTGTTCAGAAACTGTGCAATCAGTGCCCTTCCATTTTCCCACCAACATGACAGTGCCAGTGGTTCTTCTAAACATCAGTTTCTCTGGTGTTTTCCTCACTTCAGGAATACAAGTTCTCAAAGCTAAAATTTTTTCATGAAAATTAAACATTGGATTCCTTTTCTTAATTATCAATATTATTCAAAGGTGTGCAGTTTCTTTTCTCTTCCCACAGCACAGGCCAGGCCACACATGTTCTACTTCACTCATCTGCCACTCATTGTATCTGTGATATTTGCGTGTGTTTGGAACTCCAGCCACCTTCCTGTTCTTACTATTCAGCTCCTATTCATTAATGGTGCACACCAAGGTGTTTCATCTTGAGCTGGACAATTACACCCCAGAAGGGCTGCTATTGGAAAATCTGCAAAAGTTACAGAAATCCTCCTGTGAAAGAGTAATTCTGAAACCTTTATACTTGGTGACCAGAAACAAGCTTTTTCTGAATCTATAAGTCTGAATTCCTCAAATGGTGAATCAACTTTCACAGAATAAGCTTTAAGCAAATTGTTCTTCCACAGGTTGATTGGCTCTAGCCTTTGGTTTCTCCCAGGACTCAGTCCTTCTTCATACACACATGGCTGCAAGTCATGTGGTTGCCACTAGAAGGCAGGAAAGCACTAGGCAGCTCAATTCCTAGATCAGAGCTCACATTTACTCCTATTATTTTCTCAATTTTAATTTGCTTTTACAACTCAATTAATTTCATTCAAGGATAAATGTATTTCTTAAGACTGTCTCTGTGAGCCAAGTTTTGTGCCAAGGGATGGGAAAGACGCCATCCCTGCCTGCAGGTGTTCACAGTCAAGAAACATTCTTCTACTGAAGACAAACTTCATTCATTCATTGTCTTTCACTCACTCATTGACTCATGGAGTGGATTGTGGAATCCTCCTGCAGCTCAAGAAGCTCCTCTATTACTTGTTGGGAAAACAGCAAGCTCCGGGAACCTCTTCCTGCCATCCTGTCTCCCTATTATGTGCTGTTATATCCTGCCTCTCTCACTCATTCCTGTTTCCCATCAGCCCACCTGCCATTCTAGTCGATCTCCTCCCTGTGGTCCTTTGCCTGCCTGCCCATTTCTTTTTTTCACTTTCTGTTGTCTTCTCTTTCCCTGTATTAATTTTGTTTAGATACTGTAGTAATTTACTATAGCCTCAGGGATGAAAAACACCACAAATTTCTTCTCTTAGGATTTGGGAGTCGTAAGTCTGAAATGGGTTTCATGGGGCCACACCAAGGTGTTGGCAGGGCCATGCTACCTCCAGGGCTCTAGGAGATTATCCCCTTGTCTTTCTAGCATCTAGGGCTGCCTTATTACATCCCTTAGCTCATGGAGCCATTCTCTCTACACAAATCCAGCAGCACCTTCAAATGTCTCTCTGCTTCTGTCTTCACATTACCTTGTCTCTTAGGAGGACAGTTGTGATTACATGGCCAACTCAGGTAAAACAAGACATAGTCACACCTTGCAGGGATTATACCATGGACATCTTGGGAGCCATCATTCATTCTAATTGGTCCCTATGTGATTGATATGGATCCTTCTTTGAGTCTCCCTTCTGTCTGTTTACTGTCTACCCATTTGGTGACATGGTGAACACTGTGGCTAAGGTTTCCACATCCCAACCTTAGGTGGGCAGTGAGGTCTAGGTCTTATCAGGGCTTTTCAGGAGTTAGCAGGTTCCCATGGCCAATCTCCCAGGGCTGTGGCCTTCTTTGGAGAGGGGAAGCATCACTAGCAGGAAGGATGTGTCCATCACTGGTCCACCTGCAGAGCAACATAGGAACACCCCGATGTCCCAGGTGTAGAATTCTCCTCTCTTGCCCTCCTGCAGTGTCAGGTTCCCACTGGAGCTCACTAATGGCCTTAGACCTTGAATCCTAGAAGTATAAGTAGGCACTAGGCTGCTGCTACAAAGTTATTGGGAAAGAAATTCAGGCTCACCAGGTGGGCCCAGCTCAGGTTCCCTCTAAACACCTTCTTTGCAACTCACACCTCACCCTTCCTCAAGGCCAGATTCAAGCACATGCTTTCCAGAAAACTCCTCTCTAAGGCCATTCTGCCTCCTTCCCCAGCCAAAACTCATACACCCAGAGCACAAGGTGATAGTGGCATCTCCTGGTTTCTCTATTGCATGGCCCTATACCCGGAGCACCAGCATCTTTGTCCAGAGGAGGTCTGTCAGATCCTTGGGGGCAGGGACTCCTTCCAGTGGTGAGTGAGGCTGCAGGTAGTCCAGGCTGTCCTGCTCAGCTCTGGGGAAAGGCTGTTCCCATGTTGTCTGGTGCCATCACTGATGACACAGTGCCATCCTGGAAACAGGTGAGTACAGCAACCACTGTCCTGTTACCTACGGCATAACAGGATGTACTCCTGAGCCCATTCCCCCACAACAGAGCATTTTCAGATGTTAGTAATGTAGAGAAGGCCATGAACAGATGGCTGATTTCCTGTGTGTTGACTCTGACGGTAGAACCTGACCACCCTTCTTTCCTCCTGGACAGAGCAGGGAATGCGAGCAGTCAAAGAGTTGAAAACTGAGGATGAACAGAGTTGCAAAGCCAAAGGAGCTGATCCCTTCCAACCTGCCTCGAGTGGTCATGTGCAGCCTCCAGACCCCTCTGGAGAAGAAAAGGATTTTTTACAAACTCTATCACTCAAAAACTTTCAATTATTCTGTCTCTTGGTTCATGTTGAACTCGTTACCACAACACCACTAATGGTGACCTTTCTTTGCATCAGTCTCTCTTGAAACCTCCTACAACTCTGCCCTCACATCCCTGTCTCCCTGCCTTTTCCCCTCTCATCAGTACCTAGGATAGACACCCAGCTGCAGTACAGAAAATGCAGTGTTGGTGGGAGGAAATTTAGATTCATTTGAGGGAGGCACACATAATTTCAGGGTCTATGATATGGTGGATGAAGTCTCCATTACTTGTTTGCATGGGTTGGATGTTGGAAGCCTTCTAGGATGTCCACCTAATTTTTCAGGTGCTGTCAGGGATGTGGGTGGGAATAGGAGGGGGTGGAGCCAATTTGCTGCCTTGAGAGTTTTTAGAGAGATTAAGTCACATAACTAGAAAGCTAGAGAAAAGTAAAGAACGAATGACCCCAGGTTGCAGGCAGAGAAATCAGAGGAGGTAGGAATTAAGTTGGCTTTCTGAGGAGAGGCTAAAGTCAGGTGAAGAGAGAAATACCTGCACATTTTAGGTTGGGTAACAATGTGAACAGAGCCTGGAGGCAAGGAGTTAAAATTTTCATTTTATTTTTACTTCATTCCATCTAGAACTTGAAAACTTAACTGATACGTATTCAATGAAACAGTAAGCCACACATAAAAAATGAAGGCTGAGGGGGGAAACCAAGGGCCTATGGAATAAGGTATTCCCAGTAGTTATTCCTATTTCTCACACTTACACACTTCACAGATCCCTTGTCCTGCCTGTCCTGGGGGGAAGACACACGCAGCAGGAGAAGGCACCTGAGCCCCACATCCCTGGATTACTGTCTGAGAGGAAGAAGAAACAGAAGGATCCTGTCATCTAGCACAAGGACAGGGAGGGTGACCACTCACCACTGCACTGGAAGAAAAAGTCACATACATTTGGGGCCTTCAAATCTGCAGAATGAGAGAAGATCAATTTAAGCAGGGACTGTGGGATTCCCAGAGTAGACTTATTGATTAACAGGATGTAAATATCAGCTGCCCAGACTTAAGGTGCAGACCCAGACTTAGGGTGCAGGCCAGGACTCCTCCCCACATGGTGCCATGAAACCTTTGCTTTTGGTAGGTCTAACCCTCTCCTGAGAATGCTCACCCCTTCGGCTGTCCACAGCTTTGGCATAGTCAGGCTCATAGATGCTCAGGAAGCAAAGAAACTGTCCGAACAAGAGTGGGTGGGTGTAGGGTCATGGGCCCAGGACAACACCTTGTCCATACTCCCTGTCTGCTGGATCTGTAATAATGACAGAGGCCAGGCCACTCAGGAACCCAGCATTACCAGCCATACCCTGAGTCTCTCAGTCTGCACAGGAAGGCCCTGGGAGCATCAGTCTCTACTCTTACACACCATTGCCAGCGTGTCACCCAGTCCTATCCATCTCCAGTTCAGTCATCTCTCCAGCTTTGGTTTCAGTGTCCTAAGTCTAAATAACTGTTCTATTGTACTTCAGTTGACTCAACAACCCCAAATAGGTCAACCTGTAGCCCTCTGGTGTCTGCCTCCAACCCTCTATCTACACTGCCACAAGAAAGAAATTTCTTTTCAGCATTAAACATGTTCACTAGAAAGATAATAACAATTTGTTTTGCAATTAAAAAACACCTCAATTCCACCTCTGTTAAGTCACTCTACACATTTTTGTTGAGGACCTACTAAAATGCAAGGCCCTATCTACATATCTCAAGAGAATGAGACAGACATTAGCCTGCCCTTTCATTCTATGGGGAAGACTGATAAGAACAAACAGTTAAGTAAAATGATTCAGACAACAGTAAGTGCTAAGGAGGAAATAAGCACTGTTTTACAAGAGACACTAACAGGGAAGACCTGCTGGAATAATAGTAATGCAGATAGCCTCTTGTTGGAGATGACTTTTAAGGTAAAACCTGAAAGATGAGGAGGAGCTGGTTATATGAAGAGTAAGGGAAGAGTATCCCAGGTGGAGGCAACAGCAAGTACAGAGGCTCTGGGATGAGAAACAATGTGATATCTTCCAGGAGTTGCCTCATGGTAGGAGAGTGGCCTGGGAGGACATTGGAGAGATCATTTAGAGGGTGGTGTGTGCTATGACACTTTGACAGGGTTATTCTAAGGATAAACGTAGATGATATATGAAAGCACTTGGCACCATGTCAACACATAGTACATATTATAGAAATACATGATAGTCAAATTGTAGGAAATCTGGAGTTAGAAATTTGAGGTGATGGTCTTAACTATAACACTTACTTGCTTTGTGACCTTGATAAAGTCAACAAACTTCACTGGGGCTCAATGTTCTGTCTGTAAAATAAGGTTAATACCACTTGGTGGAGTGAAAAGTAGTTGTGATCATGCTTTGGAAAAGTATATGCATTATGCAAATGTTAAGGAGACATTCCTTGGAAGTTTAGCTACAGAATAACACTGTGCAGGGGCCTGACTATTTTCTCAAGGTTGTCTGTATATTTCATTTCAGGTAGAAGGTAGTGATACAGAATATCCCCAGCCGAAAATAAATGGAATAGTTTTGTGTGATCCCTTAGATAGGTTTTTCCTTGGTAGTAAGAGTCTTTCTGGAGGAGCAAAAATAAACATGGTAAGTTGCATCAGCATCAAACCCAAGTTTATCAAACATAAAAATCAAGGGGTTCCTGGGGCCACTAACCTACAGGACTAGTGCTTCAAAAGGCCGCTGTGGGAATTGACACCACACCATCTCCTCTGCCTTTCTGTTGCCTATAAGCTGAACCAAAAAATCTAGGAATAAAAATAGTAATGTGCTTCTAAAATATGACAGCCAAAACTGTCTCTAGTCAGTTTAATGGGGTTACTTATCCAGTCTAAGGTTTTCCTTCGTCCCTCATTCCTTCATTCATTAGTCAGTGTTCATCAGGCCTCATGAGTGGGGACAGTCCTCTGGTCCAGGCTATGGGAAGCATGAGGACATAGAATACCTAGTTACCACTTTCATGGAGACCTTGGTCAGAGTGGCAGGATAAAATGAGTGAAAAAGATATTTACTAGTTAATAAATACGAACCAAGGCAAGCACAACTTTCTAAGAGGTAAGCTGACAATCAACAGACAGTTGTGCATTCTGCTTTGATCACTTTGTTATAAGCTTCTCTCACATTATTAAAAATTCTCCATGAATACCATTTTGATGACTGCTACATCTAGTCACATGGTTTACCCAACCCTTTCCCACAAAAGCTGCCCTGGATAGTAAGGCTTGCATTTATGCCACTATGGGGAGTTCATGAAATACTCATCTGCTACTCAGAAACACTGGATAAAACACATCAAACATGACATGCACCCTGGAAAGTTTGGGGACCACCAGTATGGTCTGATATGTCAAACCCCAAATCATCTGTTTATGTTAATGGTTGACAGCACATCTCTGAAGTCAGGCTGCCTGGCTGTGAATACTGACTCCACCCCTTACCAACTGGGTGACCTTGGGCAGGCAGCTGACCTCTCTGTGCCCTTGTTTGCTCACCTGGAGTTGTGGGATTTTAAAAAAGTGCTGTATGGAATTGTTATAGGGGAAAACATAAATCCTTTGCTCAGTGCCAAGAATACAGTAGGTGCTCAGTAAATGTTAGCTATCACCAAGCATTAAGAGCCCACCTATGTAGAAGAAACAGGGGACTGAGACTGAGAAAGAGTTACCACCAAAATTTACACCCAGACTTTGTGACTCCAAAGTCCACTACTGCCGCCTCATGCTGATGGTGAAAAGCCAGTGCTGAGCCAAGTAAGGGAGAGTCAGCGTCCAAGGTTCCCTGGGATTAGAGCCAGAGGGGTGGAAATAACCACAGAATTGGGGGGAGGTTGGGAGGAATGAGTGTAAATGATTACAAGCTCTGGTCTCAATCTGGACAGGGGCCCAGGATTTAGGGCAAAAAGTGAACAACTTGTGTTGTGTGAAGAGTCACCTCTCATGAGGTAGGGAAGGGGAGGAAGGTGTTGGGAGTAAGAGTGTAGATGGGTGAAGGAGCAGGTCAGGAGGAAATGGGGCCCTCTGGGAGGCTGGCTGCCAAGGAATTTTTCCAAATATATTTTGTTTTAGTACCACAATTGTGGGCCTTGGATTTCTTATTGAGGGAGAGAATTGTAAGTGAGGAAAACAGATTAACTTGCCCCCACACCTTTCTCTTGACAGATGTCTCCCTGACAGTTTCAGTGCCCAACCTCCTCTCTGACACTCTCCAACTTCTGATGAACTCCTATTCATCAATGAAGACCACATTCTCTTCCTTTAGTTTTCTCCTGCTCTGGGTAGACCCAGACCACCACTCACTCATCCAGTAAAAGTCTTAAATCATGTTTTATTGTACTGTTTTCTGACCTTACATACTAGGCTGTGTACTCTACAAAGTATTTGTTCAGTGACTGAATGAATGAATAAAAGAATGAGCATTCCTATGACGTTCTTGGGAAAAAGATTATTTTTCCACCTACAAAAGGAGAAACTGAGCCTGAAAGAGTATCAGTTGCTGACCTCATATGCAGTGGGCCAGACCTGGGACTGAACCTCCTGACTGCAAGTTCAGTGCTGTGCTGACCAGCACATTCACCTTGCATCATAACTGAATGGTGGACTGGAAAAAGTACTGGGGAAAACTTGTGATGCATGTAGGCAGGTAGTTTTGGAAACAATAGAGAAGGATTCTAACCCTACCTCAAATCCTCAATAGCCACTTACCTATCTGTATTTTGTTCACATCTCTGAAATGAAAATAATAATGAAACAATCACACCTACAGAACATTTGGTACACTAACTGTGACATCTAGAACTCAGGGTTCGTGTGTGTTTTTCCTGCAGCTCTGTCCTGAAACCCAGCATACTGGCTGGCTCATAATAGATGCTTTTACATGTTTGTTAGGAAACTGATGAGGAGAAAGTTGAAGTGTACACAACCATTGTCACTGTCAGCTAAAAAAAGCTTTTCTTCCTATTCTTCAAGGTGGAACCAGCCCAGTTAATCAGCTCTGGTAGCTAACCTCTAATCTCTGCCCTTAGTTTCTACCCTCCAGACAGATAGGAAGGACAATGCTTCCAGACAGGCCTGATGTGGTCAGAGACAGTCAGCCATCCAAAAGCTACTGTACCATGAGTAGGTCTGTGCTGAGCCCCACCAGAGCCCTGGGCAGCATCTCTGGGCTTCTGCAGGTGGCCTCCATGCTCTTTCTGGTTCTGCTGCTGCTCAAGGCAGCCCAGCTCTACCTGCGCAGACAGTGGCTGCTCAAAGCCCTCCAGCAATTCCCATGCCCTCCTTCCCACTGGCTGTTCAGGCACCAGCAAGAGGTAAAATCAAGTGAGACATAGGAGTGGGAAGACCAGGAGGGTGGGGGATCTCCAAGCTCGGTCATGGTCAGCAAGTCTGTGAGACAAAGTCTTGTGTGAGAAGCACGTGGTCACGGGGACAAAACCCAGTTTACCCCTCAGGTAATGGCTCCTCATCCCATGTGCTGATGTGCTCATTCTGTCAGATCCCGCTTCCTTAGGTAGCTCTGTAGGCTATTTTGGTAGCCTAGCACTTTGAGGACAATGGCTGTTTTGAGTATCCTTGCTACAGGATCACAGAACCGAGCTTCTAGATGCTTCCCAGCCTGTGTCCACTGATTTCCATCCCCTCTGCCAGGCCCTAAGCTTCCTGGGAGAAAAACATGGGTTTCATGGATTCCTCCCTGTAGTGGTTCAGAGTCTCAGTGCAAGATCCTGTGTTACTGCTCAGGTTCCACACTCATGAACTCAGCCCTGGACACAAGAGACATGACTTCAAGAGCATAGGTAATAGTAAATGTGGTAAAGTAGTTAGAGTTTATTTCGAGTTTTTTAAAATTACTTATTCAGCAGTGAAGTAGGATCCAACAAACTTGGCCCCCTAAGCTGCTATCCCTCACTCCCAACCTTCTTTATAGGAATTGTCCAAAATTCATTCATTCATTCACTTATTTATGCTAACATAGGTTCTGGCATGAACAATAAATCCAATTCCTGTTACTATTTCCTATTCCCCTCCCTGTCACTGACTCCCACTCCTCAGGCACCTATCCCAGTCTCTGGACCAGATTTTATTTGTCAGGTTAATGCTTAAGACAGAATTAAATGGTCATGATTTTTCTGGAACAAGTACTGGCCCCTGGAATGTTCCATTTTGTGCCACCCCTTGCTTCAGTCCTTTTTTCCCTATACTGTTCCACCTCTTTCTGCCTCCATCCATCAGCTAGAAGTTATTTGATAGCAACTCAAAATAATTGTTTATACAATTAATGCACACTGGCAAAGAAATTTTTTAAAATATGAGGAACTGGTAAAATTTGCAAAGCAGAGTTCATGCAGAGGTCCAAGAGCCTATAGTTCCTTTATTTTCTTCCTTGATAGCCTGGAGGAAAGAGAATGTAAATGTTCAGGAAGGAGACATAGAGCCAGTCTCTACTCTCACTGCTGCATCCTGGACACTGGCCAGTGTTGGGCACTGCCAGGAAGCAAACAAGGATCCAGAGTAAGCCTTTCCTTGGGAGGTTCACAATCTGGTGGAGGGGACAGAGAGCAAGCTATCTCTGAGACAAAGAGATGTCTTGCTCTAAGCCCCTTCCCTCCAGACTGAGAATTCTAAGGTTCTTTCTCCTTCCTTCATGTCACTGTCACTGGATGGGTTGTGGGTCCAGAGTGGGTGTGCTGTGTGCCTCAGGCCCACAGGTAGTGTTGGGTTCCTGACCTCATGTAGGAAACATTTCACAACATGAGTTCAGCTTATTTTGAGAGTTGTTTGTGAAAGCTGGGGACAGTGAAACAAAGGAAGGGCTTAAGGTAGAAGAAGCAACAGGAGAGAGACAGTCAGAGTAAAGGGAGCCCTGGAGACAGGTTTAGGGGGCTAGCCCAGGAAGAACTACTGCTGCCCACTGCTCCTCTGGTTGCAAGTCTCATGGGGTCACTTAGAATTCAGAAGAAAGACAGCAGAAATACCAGGAATGGGGTTGCTCCAGAGAGAGAGCAGCATGGCTGCTTTGTGTTGAGGCTTTTTCTTTCTTTGGCCAGCAGGGTTTCTAGCACAGGTCTCAGGAGGGTTTTAACAGAATATTCATTAGATTTTCAGATGTTTCTTTCAATATACTGTTCATCACAATGGGTATAGAGGGGTCAGGGGTTATTTTGGTCACCTGCACTGTTAAAGAACATCTTTAAAGAGGGACCAGGACCAAGGCTGGGCCTCCCCAGGAGGGTCTGGATTGTGTAAGCCATTTGTTCCTAAGTGTCCTTTGTCAGGGAAAATGAAGCCTTGTGATTCATTCACTGGCTATAAATTGCTCAAATTATTTGTCCTTGTTTAATTATTTTTTCTCTGTGTCCCTTATTTCATTTCTCAAGGAATTTCCCTACCGTCTTACTATCCTGCTTCATTCCCCCATTAGAGACTTCAATCCCTGAAGTCTTTTAGGGTTGATGAAGGAGGACAGTTTGTCTTCAACAACTTATTTATGCTAACAAGGTCATGGCTTCCTCTTATGTAGGATATGGACGTCTCTCCCTGCCTGATCCAAGGGGGACAAGGGAATAGGATCTGAGAGTGGGGTAGAGAGGCTATTGGCTGACTCTTCTAAAGTAGGGATGGGCTGGAATCCCTGAAGTGTCACCATCTTGACTTGGATTTGTTGTATCCTAGAGGTGACAAATTTGACAACATAGTTAGTGGAGCGGAATACCTGGGATTTTATGTGATAAGCATTAAATCTAACATGGACAGAAAAATTTCTTTCCTGGGAGAGGAGGCAGAATGTATCAACAGGATAATAGAAAGAGTATCAGAAATATGAGAAAGACAATTATATTAAGACCTATCTATTAAATTACTTATCTGTAACAGGGTGTTGTTTTTTTTTTAATCCTCACCCAAGGACATTTTTTTATTGCTTTTTAGAGAGATAGAAAGGGCGAGAAACATCGATGTGAGAAAGAAGCATGATTGGTTGCCTCCAGTATGTGCCCAAAGTGGGGATTATACACACCTGGATCAAGCCTGCAGTCTAAGCATGTGCCCTGACCAGGAATCGAATCCACAGCCTTTCAGGTATGGGATGGTGCTCCAACCAATTGAGCCATACTGGCCTGGGCAGATTGTTGTTTTCAAAGAGGAGTCTGAGGTCCTGAATGGGTTCACAAGAATAGTTCTCAGATTATGGTTTCTATGGGGCCTCGCCAGAACCAGGTTTAATTTGAGACAAGTGAACCCACCTGGTCATCCTTTTGAGCTTTATTGCAGTTGGGGTGCTTATTAGGACCTAATATTGACTTTCCATCTGAGTTGTAGTTGGGACTCAGGACAGTTTTCCCTCCTGGTTTTTAAGTAGATCATGTCTCCAGGTTTAAATTGTTTGTGTTGATAGTCTTTATTGGGGGCAGGCAGAATTTCATTTCCATATTCCTGTAATGTTTTTTGCACCCATCTTAGATTCATGGTGTAAGACCACAGCTGGAGGATTTCCTCATCTATTAGCAGGTCAGATCTGAGAAAAGGGCCTGCCATGAGTGAGTTCAAAGGGGGCTAACCTGAAACTTTCCTTTAGGTGCAGCTTTCATTCTCATGAGACCTAAAGGTGACACAGACACTGATGACTTTGAGGTTTCTTGGCATAGCTAGACTAGAGTCCTTTTTCAGGTTTGATTAGCTCTTTCTACCTTATCTAAGGATTGAGGTGTCATGATGAGTGTGATAGTTGATTCCTAAAGCTTCAGCTGGCTCTTGTATAATCTTGACTACTACAGGGGTTCCATTGTCATTTCATAAGCTTCTTGGTAGATCAGCCTAGGTGAGAGTTCTTTTAGTAAGTAGTTGGCCACCTCAGTAGCTCTTTCTGTCCTAGTAGGAAAGGCTTCAGTCCATCTGGTGAAAGTGTCTGCAAATACTAGCAAATATTTAAATCCAGCTTTAGGTGACATTTGGGTGAAACCAATTTGCTTATCCTCTCCAGGGTATGTCCCTGGCAGTTCTATTGATGTCTGAAGGGGAAGAGGAAGGGAGGTGACTCTGTGGGTTATTTTTAGAGCAGAGCATACACCCTAGGGTTACTTCCTTAACGGTTTTATGAAATTTTGTGTCACAAACAGCCAGGAGACAAGGGTATTCAGAGCATCTCTCCCCAAGTGGATGTCATTGTGGAGCATTTTGATGTTTTCCATGTTAATAAAAGTGTATTCTTTGACATCAGCCTGCCTGGTCTCTATAAATCCCATTCTCTAGAAAACCCATTCTCTAAGGCCCATGAGACCTCAGTGGGGTAGGGGAGCCTTCGAGGGGCTGGGGGAGGTTAGGGAACAGAGCTGTCTCTAGGATGATTGATGAAGACTGAGCCACTATCTTAGTTGCCTGGATTGCCAGAGTATTGCCTTGGATTCTATCTGTGTTCCCCTTTTGGTGGCCTTGAGAGTCTACTACTGGTACTTCTTGGGGGAGTGCACAGCTGTCAGTTCTAAAATTTCTTTATGGTCTTTTATGGAGGAACTTTTTTGCTGTTAAAAGTCCTCTTTCTTTTTTTTAAAGATTTTATTTATTTTTATTTTTAGAGAGGGAAGGGAGGGAGACAGAGAGAGAGAGAGAAACATCAATGTGCGGTTGCTGGGGGTCATGGCCTACACCCCAGGCATGGACCCTGACTGGAAATTGAACCTGCGACACTTTTAGATCACAGCCTGCACTCAATCCACTGAGCTTCGCCAGCCAGGGCTAAAAGTCCTCTATCTTTCTAAGTAGCAGCATGAGCACATATTAGATACCCATAGTTTGAGTCAGTGTAGATATTAACTCTGAGTTTTTTCATAATTTTAAGGCCCTAGTGAGTGCTATGAGTTCAGCTTTTGGGGCTGAAGTAGTAGGGGTAGGGGTTTCACCTCTATTACTTCCTGAAGACTAACTGTGAGGTACCTGGTCTTTCTGGCTCCACCTTGTATGAAACTGCTACCATTCATTATCCTTTTGCTTCAGGGCTAAGTAAAGTTTCATCTTTTAGGTCAGGCCTGCTTGAATATACTTGTTCAATAGTTCCTATGCACTAGTGTGTCGCCTGGATTTGTGTGTTTGTTGGTAGTTGGGTGCCAGGATTGACAGTTTGACAAACCTTCCGGGTTAATTCAGGAGAGTTGGGGAGGAGAGCCTAGTATTTACTTAGCCTTCACCCTGTGAGCCATTGATGTCCCTCTATTTCTAACAGAGCTTGTAGTTGATGAGGGGTTTGTATTCTCATGGCTGCCCCGGGGTAGGACTATTGACCCCTCCTGCAAGGAGAGCAGTGGCATCTATGGCTTTTAAATAATGTGGGCAGTTGGCTGCTATAGGAGCTAATTATTTTGAAAAGTAAGCTCTGGCCTTGAAGTCAGAGCTAATTTCTGGTGAACACTCCCAGTGCTGTTTCTTGTTTTCCTGCTATATGTAGGGTTGATTTTTTTCTGTAGATTTGGCAGCCCCAATGTAGGTGCACTGCTGAGCTTGACTTTTAATCCCTCAAATGCATGGTGGTATTCAGGGGTCCAGGCTATAGGTCCTTTGTCAGCTCTCTTTAAAGCCTCATATAAAGATTTAGCAATTAGCCCAAAACCTGGTATCCATAGTTGGCAGAAGTAGGCTTTTCCTAAAAATCCTCAAGTTGTCATTTACTTTGTGGGACTCTGAGAGCCACTGTGGCCCATTGTTTTTTGGGTGACAGGATCTGTGCTTCTGGGGTACCTAAGTATGATAGGCATTGAACCTGCTGGGAGGTTATTTGGAGCTTTTTGGAAAAGACTTTATATCCTCTATCTGTGAGGAAGTTTAAAACCAGCATGGAATTTTTATCTGCGTACTCTTTGTTAGTACTAGAAATTAATGTCATCAACATATGGTAGAAGGGTCCCACTGGTTAACTACAGTTCTCTTAAACCCTTGGCTGAAGTATTTCTAAACAAATGGGGACTTTCCCTAAAGCCCCAAGAGAGCACAGACATGTATACTGGCAAGTTTTCCCAGTTTGGGGGTTAGTCCATTCAAGTACTAGCTAGTACTAGAAGTCAGGATGAAGGGGGATACAGAAAATCACCCTTTAACTCTAACACAGTAAAATATTTGGCTTCTCCTGGAATGTAAGTTAAGATGGTGTAGGGGTTTGAGACTACAGGATGTACTGGATAGAGCCTTATTTACTGCCCTTAGGTCTTGTACAAACTGGTATTCTCCATTTGGCTTTTGTATTGGGAGAACAGGGGTACTACATGCGGACTAACTGGCAGGCCTGAAGAGCCCATGCTTTAAATATTTTTTGATGAGAAGCTCAACCCCTTTTTATGGCCTCATGTTTTAGAGGTATTGTCTTTTGTTAGCTCCCTACCCCTGATTTTAGAGATATCTTGACAGAGGGTTTATTTGATGCCCTGCCTGGTATTCTAGTTTCTAATGCCTCGAGGTTGACGTGAAGAGGACAGATTCTGAATTATTAATATTATTTTCTGGTTCAGGGTGAGAAGTTATATTGGCCACCAAGCATAATAATGAGGGTTCATTATCTTCCATGGCAAATGCTCGCTCCTAGGTCTATGGTAGTTCCTAGACTAGACAAGCTGTTCCTCACTAACAAGGGGATGTGGCACCCTGGAACTACAAAAAAGGCATGACTAAATGTCAGATTTCCATGACTGTAGTCAAGGGCTTGAGTGAAATGATAGTGTTGAAGATGCCCATTTACTCCAGTGATCAAACAGATTTTGGAAGAAAGTGGCCCTGGTGAGTGAGTCAGAGCAGAGTAAATAGTTTCATTTGTAATGTAATGGGCTTACTTGCCACATCAAGGGTTATATGAGGCTCCTCTGGCATAATGGTCAGATGATCAGTGGGAGGCAATAGGAGGCTGCAGTCCCCATCAATTCTCAGGTGTTTCAGCCATCACTGGTTTGGAGGCACTAGGTTCCCTTCAGAGCCTAGGACACTCACTTTTGCAATGACCTTCCCTCTTGCAGAAGGGGCATGGTTCCAAAGGCAGTGGAGCACAAGTCAGTTGTGGGCAGTCCTTCTTTATGTGTCCTTCTTGTCTGCAGGAATTACATTGCCCTTTTAATGTTTGTTGTAATCTGGGGGCTGAGTGACCTTGAGGTGGTGTAGGACTTAAAGCTATGGCTAAAAAGTGATTATTTTTTATTGTGTGACTTTTTGCTCTTCCTCTGCCCAAGCAGCAGTCATCTGCAGATCACTTTGTAGTTTATGCTGTGTGACTTTGGAGAGAACTCAGGTGGTGCCTGACCTTGGTTGTGCCAACAGCAGTCAAGGCTCAACTACAAGAAGAGGGTGTGCACAGCCCACACAGTAATGAGTATCCTGCCAGGGAGATTGAGGAGGCTGTGTCACTGAACCTTACAGGAAACCTACTACATTTAAACCACTCTACCCAGTGCAGGAGATGTAGGAGCTCTACCTAATACATAGAAACAAACACAGGGAAACTGCCAAAATGAGCAGGCAAAGAAATGTGGCACAAATTAGTTAACAGAACAAAATGCCAGAAAAAGATCTAAACGAAAATGGAGACAAGGAATGTACTAGATACAGAGTTCAAAATACCTTTATAAGTTTGCTCAAGGAACTTAGTGAGAACCTCAACAGCATAAAGAAGATCCAGTCAGGAACTAATGATACACTAATCAAAATAAATGACAATTTATAGAGAATCAACAATAGAGCGATGAAGCCAAGAAACAAATCAGCGATCTGTGATATACGGAAGCAAAAAACAACCAATCAGAGCTTCAGAAAGAAAAATGTATAGAAAAATGAGGGAGCCTCTGGGACAGCCTCAAGTGAACCAACATTTACATCATGGGGTTGATGGAAGGAGAATAGAGAGAGCAAAAAATGAAAACCTGTTTGAAAACATAACGACAGAAAACTTCCCTAACTTGGTATAGGAAATAGACATACAAGTTCAGATGGTGTAGATAATCCTAAACAAGATGAACACAAGGATGCCCACACCAAGACAATCATAATTAAAATGCCAAATATAAAACACAAAGAGAGAACCTTAAAAGCAGGAAAAGAAAAAGCAATTAGTTTCCTTGTGAGTTCCCATAAAACTGTCATCAGAATTTCTCAAAAGGAACTTTGCAGCCTAGCAAGGACTGACAAGAAATATTCAGATGATGAAAAGCAAGGACTTATCACTGAGAACTCTACACAGCAAAGCTGTCACTTAGAATAGAAGAGCAGATCAAGAGTTTCCCAGACAAGAAAAAGGTAAAGGAGTTCATCACCACCAAACTGGTAGTATATCAAATGCTAAAGGGTCTTCTTTAAGAAGAAGATGATCAAAAATATAAAGAATAAAATGGCAACAAATACATATCAATCAACAATTGAATCTAAAAACCAAAACAGCCTTTTTACCCAGCAATTCCACTGCTAGGATTATATCCTAAGAACACTGAAACATCAGTCCAAAAGAACATATGCACCCCAATGTTCATAGCAGCACAATTTACAATAGCCAAGTGTTGGAAGCAACCCAGGTGCCCATCAGTAAATGAGTGGATCAAAAAACTGTGGTCCATTTACACAATGGAATTCTATGCAGCAGAAAGAAAGAAGGAGTTCCTACCCTTTGTGACAGCATGGATAGAACTGGAAAGCATTATGCTAAGCAAAATAAGCCAGGCAGTGAAAGACAAATACCATATGATCTCACCTTTAACAGGAACCTAATCAACAAAACAAACAAACAAGCAAAATATAACCAAAGACACTGAAATTGAAAACTGCCTGACAGTGACCAGAGGGGAGAGGGAAGGGAATTTCAAGGGAAAAGGGGAAGGGTTTACAGGTACAAGTATGAAGGCCACATGGAAAATAACAAGGCATGGGTGGAAGTGGGAGGGAGGTGGGGAGGGGTCTGGGGTGGGCTGGAATGGGGGTAAAAGGCAGAAAACTGTACTGGAACTACAATTAAAATATAAAATAAAATAAAATAATAAAATAAAATAAAATAGCCCTGACCTCTGTGGCTCAGTAGATTGAGTGTTGGCCTCTAACCAAAGGGTTGTCAGTTCAACCCTTTGGGGTTCAATTCCCGGTTGGGGCACATGCCTGAGTTGTGGGCCAGGTTCCCAGTGAGGGGTACATGAGAGGCAATCACACATTGATGCTTCTCTCACTCTCTTTCTCCCTCCCTTCCCCTCTGTCTAAACATAAATAAATAAATAAATAAATAAATAAATAAATAAATAAATAAATAAAATCTTTTTAAATGTATAATACTTAAAAACCAAAATGAAAACTCAAGTAGAACAGAAAGAGAATTGTAGATACAGAGAACATTTTGATGGTTCACAGATGAGGGGGTGAAAATTATGATGGGATTAAGTACTAATTGGTAGTTACAGAATAGTCATAGGGATGTAAAGTACAGCATAGGAAAGAGAGTGGCCAAAGGACATATATGCATGACATGTGGACATTGCCAAAAATGTGGAGATTGCTTGAGGGAGTGGAGTGAAGCAGCTGGGTGGAGGTAGGTGAAGGGGGAAAAATTGAAACAACTGTAATAGCATATTCAATAAAATATAATACAAATAAATTTTTAAAAGTACATTGAAGTTATCTGATCAAGAACATACTTTGCTGATGGAGCATAAATTAATCATTAGGTTTTGGCTAGAAATAATGATTTCTACAAAAATTAATTCAAGGGTTACAGGGTTTGCAAAGCAGAATTGCAAATAAGCAATACCTACTGTATTCCAAAGTACTTTTGGGAAGAATCAGTCTTGCATTCTTAGCCTTTGGATTTTCTGAGACAACAGAATTTCAGTCATCCAATGGTCTGGATAATGGATGTTAGGTGATCTGGAGTTATAAACATTCTTTTCTTAATCCTTCAGAGGGTAATCAGAGGGTTATATATAGGGCATATGGATGTTACAGGTATAGATATGGATAGATATAATGATATGGATATGGATATACAGAGTTCAAAAGTTCAAGTTCCTAGGCAAGCTAAAGCAGGAACAGAATTATTTCTTTATGCCTTAACCTACTTGACTTTAGTAATTTAGTAGCTTGACTAAACAGTGACTTCCCTTTATTTCTGCACTTTATTCCTCAACTTGTATAATATTAAGTTAAGTAAATCTCAATAAGTTAAATAAATGTCTTCATTCATCCATTATATTTGTTTGAATTGGGTGCAATGCAGAAAATGATAGTTTTACTTGAGCAGCAGTAAGTAACATAATCATTGGGTATAATGGCCTTTGCTAAGCTACACTCTCATTTGTAATAATAATAATGACATCAAAATAATATTGAGCCAATAGATATATATCTTCACTTTCCCAGGTAGGCATTACTAGACCCATGTTATAGATAAACAAATTGAAGCCTAAGGAAGCTAAGTAACTTGGCCTAAGTCTGTCCTCTGTACCTCATGGTATTTCTAAGGTATCATACATCCCCTCTCCCACCAGTCCTTCTCACTACACAGACACACAAGTGAGTCATAAATTTACCAAAACTTGATAGTATGAATCTACATTCATTATTGACTAAATATTAACATCTTTCCCTGAAGAAATGCAAAAGGGAAATAAGCCTGAATTATGCATTTTGAAGTGTTCACTATTACCAAATTTAGATCATCTGTTTCTAAGTAGTTTTGCACATGACCACTATTCATATTTCTTTAAATGACTTAAACTTCTGAAGCTTAGAATAGAGTTACCTGCTCCAGCTAAAACAAATTCTGGACATTACTCTAAATTTAAGAAATATACCCAAGCCCCAACATTTTTGTGAAACAGGACCCAAACTTCTCTGTGGACAACAAAAGACACTATTTTTCTAAATACAAATACCACATAACTTTAATAATAAAATAGTATCCATTCTGACAAACCCAAACCATGTGTAAACAAATATGGAACCTTAAAACTTTAAGATGAAACTTGGCAAAAATAAAGGAAAGGAATTGCTCTGTATTTACAAGCACATTTAAAAATTTTTAATAAACTTAATATATTCCTCTTTGTGATTTGATATTAGCCAAATTATAAATAATTCCATTTCTTCAGTTGCTTGAATTTCTATGGTTAATAGCACTAGCTCTATTAATCATGGTCATGTTACTTCAATTTTTTAAATTATTACTATGAAGAAAGATATTCTACTATAACAACAAAAATGGGGATTATAAAAACAAAATGAGTGAAGAACCGGTTTTGCAAAACTTACATGTATATTGATTGTATTTATGATAATGATCTCAGCATATTTGCAGAAGTATTAATTGTTCAATTTTATATTTATTTATTCAAATAATTAATTGCATTGGTAATAGTTCTGATGGTCACTTGATTTTTTCACAACTTTTATATATTTTTTACAACAGACTTTCACCCACTTGAAATAACTGGGTTGGAGGAAGAAATGCAAGTATGTCAGCATCTGTAGTTTAGTTTTGAAATGCTGTAACTGCTAAGTAATCTCTCTGTCAACTGCATGACAAAAATGATGTTTAAGATCCTTTTGCCAATAACCTGCTATGGGTTGGGAGCATATCAATCTGGAAATGCTCATCCAGTGGGAGAAATGGCCTTTCTGCCCTACCCCTGTTCTGCATTAACTCTTTCCAAGACAAGAGATCACTGAGCCAATAATCAGAGCAGGAAAAAGTGTGGATTAATATCTGCAAAAATTATCCTTCTTTGTTTTGGATCAACTCACAGATCAAACTTGTGATCAGTTTTCTGACATGTGCTGCCTTTGTGAATAGAACATAAGTCCTGGACTTGTTGTATTTAAGCAAGTGATAACTTCTCTAAAGCCCAGTTCACTCAGTTCCAAAAAATGGAAATGACAATAGCACCTACCACCATCAGTTATTGTGAGAATTAAATGAGGTAAAAAAATGCATAACACTGAGCACTGTGCTGAAACAGTGAGTGCACACATGTTTTTCAATACTGTAATTATCAGAGAAACAAGTGCTCCAGCCAGGAACACTTGGGGAGGTGAAATGAGGGGTATGCCATTCACCCATTCAGTCACAAACAAACATACATTAAACAAATAATATGTATACTAAACAACTATATTCCATCAAAAAAACATATGTGTAAAGAGCTAGAGACACTGTCACACAGCTTACTATCTACCACATATTTTCCACCACGTGAGTGTATATTAAGTGAATTATTAACTATGGTTCAAAGTCTTTCCTTAAATGCCTTCCTCTCTACATTTTCCAAAACTCTGAATGAACCAGCTACAACAAACCACCATTGAGAAAATGACGAGGTGGCTTTCCCTCCAGAAGGAAGCTGAAAGCTTGAAATTATTTTTATGTACTTCTAAAGAACTAAAAGTTATAGTCAAAATCTTTTTGACAGAAAGAAAGATGTTCAAAGGTACAAAAGTGGGTTAAGAAACAGAATCGAGTAAAGGCTTTAATTACTTTTTGTTTCAGACAAAGTGACTTACTTTGGGAACAAATGGACTTTCAGACTGTTGCAATTTTTTTAAAAACCCATACCTGGGGGGCATCTGGTCAAAATGACCAAGTAGGTAAAATGGTACTCATACCCTTTATAACTACAACAAAATTACAGTTAAACTACAGAAGAACCGTCATTCAGAACTGCCTAAATTCTAGCTAAACAGAAGTCTTGTGACTCAAGATATACATAAGAAGCCACATCCAAACTGGTATGAGGGGGCAGAGATGCAGAATGAGCTGGCCCCACACCCACCTGTGGTGGTAAAAGTGGGAAGGGATATCTTGGCTGAGGAGTGCCCCCATGAGGAACAAAGGGTCCCAGCTCCACACCAGGCCCCCACCGCAGGTTTTCAGTGCTGGGAAGAGAATCCTCCATAACTTTTCACTGTGAAAATGAGTGGGGATAGTGGGTGAGTGAGATGGAGGTCCACTGGAGTCTTAGGCAGTCCCATTTAAAGGGCCGATGCCTGGACTTACTTGACCTCACTCACTCTGAACTCCAGGGTGGTGCAGCAGTTTGAAAGGCTTTAGGTATATATGGGGAGAAACTGAATGGTCCGGCTCCAGGGCATAAGCTGGAGGCACAGTTTTCTCCCAGACAGAAGTTCTAGCAGAGGTCACTGTTTCTTTGCTGAGCCCTACATTGACAGAACCAGCAGATAGGTGCCACATCTGAGCACCCATCAACCTGGCTAACAATGTTCACCTCACCTTAGTAATACCCTAAAACCTCACCTTGCTAAATTGAGGACTCACCAGTGGCTTTTCATATACATATAATGTCTTGCCTCAAGCTGTGAACTTTCCTAAAATCTCTCAAAAGTTCACACACCCCATACAAGCAGAATCTGGCCTTGGTGTGTCCTGTACATCTTGCTATGTGGCCCGACACATCACGCTATTGGCAGCTGGCCTTGATTCTAAGCTAGGCTTCTCCTGGGCACCTCCAAGCCCAGAACACATAGCAGCTATCAGCACATCACTCTGTAGCTCATGCCTGCTTGCTCTGGGCAGTACACAGGCAGTGGCTGACCTTGGCCTACAACTTTTGGGAGACTCCTGAGGCAGCACACACACACAATGGAAAACTTCACACGACACCTGAGCATCACGAACAACCTTCACAAGTGACACACTCAAGGAGTAGACTCATTGGGAGAACTTCTGAAGCAAGTCCTTTTCTGGGTATCAGTACTGCACAGCAGATCCTCCACTTTGGTCTTGGCCAGTGCTTGAAGCTGATCAGCTTGGGCAAAAATTCCTTCCATTAATCTGCCAAGAGCAATCAAGTCTCAACTATAACAAGTAGGTGCACACAGATTATACAAAGGTGAACCTGGAGTGCTCAGCTCATGTGACCAATGAAACTGTATCACTGGGCCCTATAGAACACCTACTACATTAGACCATGCTACTAAAACCAAAAGACATAGAAAGTCTACCTAAGGCAACTCTACCTTACCTAATATATAGAAGCAGACACAGGGAGGTATAAAAAATGTGGAGACAAAGAAACATGTTCCAAATGAAAGAACAGGACAACTTTAGAAAAGAACTAAACAGAAGGGAGACAGTAATCTTTAGGGAACCCCTTTGCAAAGCGTAGAAATGTAGCTCAGCACCCACATGGGAAACCAGTGGGGGTTCAAGTTGGCACACAGGACCATACCCTCGAAGGAGTTCTCCTGTGAAAAATCAGGCTTCCACTGTACCCAGGCTGCTTTGTGACTTGCTCTTGCTAAAACTCTCTCACCCCAAGTTCAGGTAGCAAATGCTTGCTGCATATCTTTAAAGTAACTTCCTGAAGTCTATGCTAATTCTCCCAAGGGTTAAAGTGTAACCAGACCTGTTATTCTTATCATTCCCTTGCATTTGCAACATTTTTTCTTTGTTAATCTGTAAGAAGTAATCAGTAACATCCCTTCTGTTGCTATTTGTAAAAAGTAATTACCTAAAGCAAACCTAAGTATAATAAATGAAAACCTTCCTTGTTGTATGCTATTAGAAAGCCAATAAAAGGCTGTCAAGGCAAGGGTCGGGGTGCTCTCCCCTTGAGAGAGTAGCCGTGCCATCCGTTTTCCTCCACAGGACTTGGTAGTCCATATGAATTTATCTCATCTCATCCATAATGCTGTGGACACTGCGGGTCGGTGTCCACATCAGTAATCTACCAGATGCAAAGTTCAAAACAATGGTTATAGAGATGCTCAATGAACTTAGATGAAGAGAACATAAACAGTGAGAACTTCAACAAAGAGATAGGAAACATAAAAATGAATATAGAAGACAGAGTGTATTCAGAAATGAAGAATATGCTAACTGAAATGAAGAATACATTACAGGGATCAACAGTCAAGGAGACAAAGCAGAGGATCAAAACAGTGATTTAGAAGATAAGGAAGCAGAAAACACCCAATCCAAACAGGAAAAAGAAAAAAGAAAACAAAAAAATGACCATAGTTGAAGGAATCTCTGGGAAAACTTCAAGCATACCAACATTCCCATCATGCTGTACTAGAAAGAGAACAGAGAGAGCAAAGCATTGAAAACCTATTTGAAACATGATGATGGAAATCTTCCTTAACCTGGTGAAGGAAATAGACATACAGCCAAGGATGTGAAGAGATTCTCAGGCAAGATGAACCCAAGAAGGCTCACACCAAAACACATCATAATTAAAATGCCAAAGGTTAAAGACAAAGAAAGATTCTTAAAAGCAGCTAGAGAGCAGCAGTTAGTCACCTATGAGATAGCTCCCACAAGACTGTGAGCTGATTTTCAACAGAAACTTTGCCATTAGAAGGGACTGGCACACACACAAAAATACAATGTAATGTAAAGCAAGGGCATATAACCAAGATTACCAAGCAAAGCTATCATTTACAATCGTAGGACAAAGAGTTTCCCAGATGAGGAAAAGGTAAAAGCATTCATCATCACCAAATCTGTATTACAAGTAATGTTACAAGGTCTTCTTTAAGAAAAACAAGAAAGATTAAAAATGTGAATAATAAAAACATATCTATGAACAATTAGTTTAAATACAAAAGGATTAAGTGCTCTAATGAAAAGACATACAGAAGTGATAATGGGAAAAATACAATATAAAAATTTTTTAAAAAACACATATGGTTGCTGAAGGGATAACAAAACAAGACCTTTATGTATGGTGTTGGCAAGATATTCATTTCAGATTGAAAGACACATGCAGACTGAAGGTAAAGTGATGGAAAAAATATTTTATGATTATGAAAACAAAAGAAAGCCTGGGGTAGCAATACTTGTGCCAGATAAAACAGAATTTAAAACTAAGGAAATAACAAGAGATAAAGAAGGACCCAGCAATTCCATTTTGGAATATTTTCTTTAAAAAACCCCAAATCTAAATTAAAAAGACATAAATGTTTATATATTCATTGCAGTATTATTTAAAATAACCAAGAGACTTCCAGTCAAGATGGTGACATAGGCAGACATAGCTTGCCTCTTTGCACAGCCACATCAAAATTACAACTAAAATATAGAACAACCATCACTCAGAACTGTCAGAAATTGAGTTGAATGGAAGTCTGACAACTATGGAATTAAAAAAAAAAACACATCCACGCTGGTAGGAAGGGCACAGATGTGGAAAGGGCTTATCCCTCACCCACGTGTGGTGGATAAAATTTAGGAAGTATACCTTGGGAGTGAGGAGTCCCAGTCCTACACCAGGCCCCCCTCCAGCTCGGGGTTCCAGTGCCAGGAAGATAAGTCCCCACAACTTCTGGCTGCAAAAACCAGTGGGGATTGAGCCAGTGGAAGAAACTTCTGGAGATCCAAGGAGTTCCTCTTAAAGAACTCACACATAAATTCACCTATTCAGACTCACTCCCTCTGAGCTCAAGCACTGGGGTGGCAGCTTGAAAGGTACCAGTGGCACACAAGGAGAAACTGAAGTGTCTAGCATCAGGGTAAGATGAGGCCCTTGTTCCTTTTCTAAACCCTCCCATTTCCACAGAGCCACAGAGCCACAAAGCCAGCAAGCTGGTGCCATATCTGAAATTCCATCAGCCCAATAACACTTTTTGACCTGCCTTGGAAATCCCCAGAGACTTCACCCCACCCAACTTACAGGCCCACCCAAGCTGCTTTTCAATATGAATGACTGTCTTGATTCACACTTCACAACTTTCTAAATTCTCTCAAACAAGCAACAACTGGCTTCAGGGAGCACTAACAGCAGTCAGTCTAGATTCACAGCTTGGCTTTGCCTGGGATTCTCTAATCCCAGCACAAGTAGCCCCCATCTCAGATTGCTTTAGAGCTCAGGCATGGTGGTCCCACACAAAATAAAGATGGGGCATAACTGTGGCCTGCACCACCCAGGAAATTCCAGGACCCACACACCCAGTGGACAACTACAGACCATGTTGAAGTACCAACACCCAGCTCCTGCATAGCTGATCCATCAAGATGGTGGATCAAGATGGTGTAGAGACACAGAATGGATGTTGGTGTTTAGTGATCACTGCCAATCCTTGTAGCTGACTGGCCTGAGTAAATCCCTCCCATTGACCTGCCAACAGAAATCAAGTCTCAACTACAAGGGCAAGGTGTACTCAGCCCACACTAAGGGTGCACCTGAAGTACCCAGCTTGGGTGATAGGGGAGGCTGTACCACTGGACCCTACAGGACACCTACTACATTAGGCCACACTACCAAGACAAGAGTCATAGTAGCTCTACCTAATACATAGAAACAAATACAGAGAGGCTGCCAAAACAAAGACATAAGGCAATATGGCCCAAATGAAAGAACAGATCAAACTTCCAGAAAAAGACCTAAATGAAATGGACACAATCAATCTATCAGATATAGAGTTCAAAACACTGGTTATAAAGATGCTCAAGGAATTTGGTAAGGACCTCAACAGCTTAAAAACATCCAGTCAGAATCAAAGGGTATACTAATTGAAATAAAGAACAATTTTCAGGGAAACAGTAGAGTGGATGAACCTGAGAATCAAATCAATGATTTGGGATATAAGGAAGCAAAAGCAACCAATCAGAACAAGAAGAAAAGAGAATCCAAAAAATGAGGATAATATAGGCAGCCTCTGGACAACATCAAGAGGTCCAAAATTCACATCACAGGGGTTCCAGAAGAAGAAGAGAAAGAGCAAGAAATTGGAAGTCTATTTTAAAAAAAATGGAAAGAAACTTCCCTAATTTGGTAAAGGAAATAGACATGCAAGTCCAGGAAGCACAGAGAGTCCCAAACAAGATAGATGCAAAGAGGCCCACTGCAAAATACATCATAATTAAATGCCAAAGTTTCAAGATAAAGAGAGAATCTAAGAAGCAGCAAGAGAAGATAAGTTATTTACCTACAAGGGAGTTCTTATAAGACTGTCAGCTGATTTCTCAAAAGAAACTTTGCAGGCTAGAAGGGATTGGCAAGAAATATTCAAAGTCATGAAATGCAGAGACCTACAGCCAAGATTGCTCTACCCAGCAAAGCTATCATTTAGAATTGAAGGGCAGATAAAAAGCTTCCCAGACAAGAAAAAAGTAAAGGAGTTCATTATCACCAAACTACTAGTATATGGAATGTTAAAAGGACTAATTTAAGGAAAAATCAAAACTATGAACAAGAAAATGACAAAAATACATATCTATCAACAATTGAATCTAAAAAAACAAACTAGACCAACAAGAAGACAGAGACAGAATCATCAATACAGAGAGCATTTTGTTGATTGCTAGATGGGATGGGGGTTTGGGGAAATGGGTGAACAAGGGAGTGGAGTAAGTAGCACAAATAGAGAGTTACAGAATAGCCATGGGGATATAAAGTACAGCATAGGAAATGGAGTAGCCAAAGAACATGTACACATATTCCAAAGACATGAAAAATGGTGGGAGGATTGTCTGAGGGAGTAGGGGGTCCTAGGGAGAGTGGGGCTAAGTGGGGAAAATTAGGACAAACTTTTATCATAGTCAATAAAATATAATTAAAAAAGAAAAACAATAAAATAGCCAAGATATGGAAGCAATGAGTCTATTAATAGATTAATGGATAAAAAATAAGTGGTGCCTATATACAATGGAATATGACTCAGCCATTAAAAAGAATGAAATATTGCCATCTACAACAACATGGATGGACCTAGAGGTTACTGTACTCAGTGAAATAAGTCATATACCAAAAGGAAAATGCCACATGACTTCACTCCTGTTTGGAACATAAAACACAAAATAAATGAACAACAGAACACAAATGGACTCGGAGATACAGAGAACATTTTGATGGTTGCAAGGTGGGAAGAGGATGGGGGCTGGGAGAAGAAAGTGAAGGATTAAGAAGTACAAATTGGTAGTGACAGAATAATCATGGGGATATACAGTACAGCATAGAAAATATAGTCAATGATATTGTAATAACTATGTATGGGGTTAGATGGGTACTAGATTTATTGGAATGACTACTTATTAAGTTATATAAATGTCTAATCACTGGATTGTATACCTGAAATTAACATGATGTTGTATGAAAAATAAAAAATATTTAAAAAATGAATAACCCACACCTGGTACACAAGGAAGTGGAAATAATAAGAACTGGCAGGAATACATCACTTTCAGAAATAGTCCCTTGCTTGATCCTACTGACTATTCTGAAATGTAGGGAAATAGATTTATTTCACAGATAAGGACACGGAGATACAGAGAGCTCCCAGAGTGAGCCAAACATGAAAGCATCTGGTCACAGCTTGGCTTTTGGCAGTCCTTGTAAAGAGACTGGCATGAGTACCATAAAAATTTATAAACAAAATCCTCATATAAAATGAACTCAGGAGGCCAGAAGAGGGAGATGTATGCAGTACATGGATTCTGGAGCCCAACAGGAAGAACTCCGTGTTTCTAATGGCTCTCCTGACTTCCTCTTCTCCTTTTTGAAAAAGTTTCCTTTGTTTCCAGGACTTGTGTGTGGTTCACCATTAGACCACATATCCAAAATTGTGATTGTTTAAGGTCAATAGTATTGTTTCACATAAAGAAACTTAGGCTCTACACATGAACTGACTCAGACATTTTAATGAGTCTAGTGGTGCCCAGCAGATTTAACTGACACTATGGTCCCTGAGGGGTTACTGGCAACTTCTCTGAAGTGTTGACAGGTCCTTATACTTCTTGTTCTGCCTAACAAAGTACTGACTCTACCTTTGAAACCTGTTTCACATCTGATCCCTTCTCCTAAGTCATGCTGCTGCCACAGTTATGAGTCACACCTTCTAGCTAGTCACTCTGCCACCAAAAAATCTCACTAGGTGGCCTGTGGGATAATGTCAATAACTTGCTTCAAAACCACCGTGGGTTTTAAATAGGCACTGCCTTAAAACATCCTCTCACTCCTTATGGAATGTACTGCTCACTAGAAGTTTACAAACCTCCCTTTACTTTAATTTTTGTCTTCCACCATTCACCTTTCATTTTACTCCTCATCTACACTGAACTTGTCACCATTCCCTAAAACACCATACTTCATGCCCTTTGTCTTTGCTCTTCCTTCCTTCCTTAAACCAAGCCTTGACAAGAGAGCAAGAATCCAGATTAGAGCCTGGCTCATCAGAAACAGTTCTAAACAGTTCCAAAAGGACAAGGAGCAACAACAGCTTGAGAAAAGCGTAGAGAAGTCCCCCTGTGGGGAACAGGGTCACACTTGACCCTGACTACATGAAGATGATCCTGGGAAGATTAGGTGATAGCTAAACCGGAATCATAAATCCCTGGCAAGGGAAGCTCTTTTCTCCTAGGTACATGCCCTTGAATTGTGAAATTCTGGAAGAGATACAGTTCTGCCATCATTACCTGAACTCTCTACCAACCACCATCCAAACCCACAAACCAACACAAAACTACCAATATTTAATAAACTGAATGCTTAAACAGCTATGTGAGGCTCAATTTCTTTTTTCTTCTCTTTCTTTTTCTTTTCCTTTCTGTCATTGTTCAAGTACAGTTGCCTCCATTTTCCCCCCCCACCACTCCCCCACCCCAGCCATCCCCACCTTCCCCCCCATCCCACACCCCCTTGGTTTTGTCCATGTGTCCTTTATAGATGTTCCTGAAAACCCTTTCCCCTTTCCCCCTCATTGTCCCCTCCCATCTCCCCTCTGGTTACTGTCAATTTGTTCCCTTTTTCTCTTTTTTCAAATATACACCGATACATTTTATTTGTTCCTTTGAAAAAGAACAGGGTCTGAATTATATACACAGTTTCTCCCTAGTATTTTCTATAATTACCACTATGGCTATTTTTTAAGGATTCATTTAATAAAAACACGATTCAGAAAATGTACACATGCAGGCACTATAATTACTATTTGAAGGAAAACATCCACATAGATTTCATGTTAATGTTAAAATGCTCAACAGACAGGCTCTCTCCTTGCAGGAATTTCAGACTCTTACCCTTGGTTTAGAAAAGATAAGGAAACTGGGTAAAGTACTCTTTTCTTTTCTTTTCTTTTTATTTTATTATTGTTCAATTATAGTTGTCTGCATTTACTGCTCACCACTGTCCCCCCCAACCCAGCCAAACCCACCTCCCTTCCTTGCTTCCACCTCTCCACCTTGGTTTTGTCCATGTGTCCTTTGTAGTTGTTTCTGAAAACCCTTCCCCCCATTATCCTCTCCCACCTTCCCTCTGGTTGCTGTCAGATTGTTCTTAATTTCAATGTCTCTGGTTATATTTTGCTTGCATTTTTTTTGTCAGGGTCCTATCAGAAAAACAGAAGCAGTAGAATATATACTGGTGGAGAGAAAAAGACACACCCAGAAGCGGGGGCTCATTGAGCCAGCTGGCAGCTCTCCTACCTCATCAGTTATCTCTCCTTGGAACAGCTAAGCTTAGGAGGCACACATGGAAGCCAGGCAGTGCAGTTGATTGAAAAGCTGACTGAGTAGAACAGAGCTGAAAAGGATTTCCAGCAAAGGTCTGGAATGAGAAGGGGAGGAGAGGCAGGTGTCCACTCACCAATTTACTGGAGGAAAACCTCATGCACTTTTGGAACCTTCAGATCTTCACAAGGAAGAGAACATTGTGTTAAGCACAGACTATGGGATTCCCAGATGACACTTACAGATAAATGGGGTGTGGGCATCAGCTACCCAGATTTATGGTGCAAGCCCAGGACCCCTCCTGACATAGTGCTCTGAGCCCTTTGTTCTCTAGAGGGCCAGCCCACTCCCAAGAATGCTCACCCCTTGGCTGTACACTGCTTGGGAAAATCAGACTCATAGATGTTCAGGAAGCCAAGGAGCTGTCCATACCAGAGTGGGTGGGCACAGAGGAACTGGTGGGCCCAGGTTACTGTCTTATCCAGACTCCCTGTTCTCTGGATCTGTAATGGTGACAGATAGCCAGACCACTCAGGAACCTAACATTACCAGCCATGCCCTGAGTCCCTCAGGCTCCCAGAAAGGCCCAGGGAACCTCCCTCCTCCTACTTCTCCATCCCAGCCTGTTAGCCAGTCCTATCCATCTCTGGGCTCAGTTCCCTCTCCAGCCACAGAGTCACTGCTTTATGTATAAGCCACCCTCATTACACCTGGGTTAGCTCAACAACCCCAAACTGGCCAGCCTGCAGCCACCTAGTGCCTGCCAATGGCCCTCTATCTACACTTTAGCAAAAAAAAAATTCCTTTTTGGAATTAAAATATTCTGTTAAAAAGGTAATAACAACTTGTGAAATTTTATAAAACACCTCAATTCTACCACTGTTAAGTCATTCCACACATGTTTATTGAAGACCTAATAAGTGCAATTTACTATCTACATGTCTCAAGGGAGTGAGACAGACATTAGCCTGCCCTTTTGTTCTGTGGGGAAGACTGATAAGAAACAAGTAAACAGTTAAGTAAAATAATGCTAGTAAGTTCTACAAAGGAAATAAACTCTGTTTTACAAGAGACACTAACAGGGAAGACCTGCTTGGATAAGAGTGATCTACATGGCCTCTTGTTGGAGATGACTTTTAATATGAAACCCGAAGAATAATAAGGAGCTGGTTATGTGAAGAGTAAGGGAAGAACATTCTAGGTCGAGGAAACAGAAAGTACAGAGGCTTTGGGATGGGGAACAGTGGGGTGTCTTCCAGGAGCTGCCCATTGGTAGGACAGTGGCCTGAAAGGATGCTAGGGAAATCATTCAGAGGGTGATGTGTGCTATGGCACTTTGACAGGGTTATTGTAAAAATGAAAGTAGATAATATATGAAAGCTCTTGGCACCATGTCAGCACATAGTAAATATTATAGAAATAAATGATAGTCAAATTGCCGGAAATCTGGAGTTAGAAATTTGAGGTGATGGTCCTAATAGCTCTTACTTGCTTTGTGACCTTGAAAAAGTCAACCAGCTTCACTAGGGCTCAACTTTCTTTCTGTAAAATAATACCACTTGGTAGAGTGGGGAGTAGTTGTGATTGTGCTTTGGAAAAGTATAAGCATTAGGCAAATATTAGGGAGATATTTCTTGAAAGTTCAGCTGTAGGATAGCACTGTGCAGGGGCCTGAGTACTTTCTCAAAGTTGTGTGTATACTTCATTTCAGGCAGTGACACAGAACATTGCTAACTGAAAATAAACCCGATAGTTTTGTGTGATCCCTTACATGGAAAAAAAACAAGAAATATTTAAGTGTAAAAAGCGTTTCCTTGGTAGACACAGTCTTTATGGAGAAGCAAAATAAACATAATAAATTGCATCAGCATCAAACCCAAGTTTATCAAATGCAGAAAACAAGGAGTTCTTAGCGCCACTGGCTCACAGGACTAGTGCTTCAAGAGGCTGCTGTGGAGATTGACACCACACCACCTCCTCTGCCTTTCTGTTGCCTATAAGCTGAACCAGAAAAAAAATGTACAAATAAAAATAGTACTGTCCTTCAAAGTATGGCAGCCAAAACTGTCTCTAGTCTGTTTAATGTGGTGACTTATCCAGTCCAAGGTTTTCCTTGGTCCCTCCTTCCTTCATTCATTAGTCAGTGTTCATCAGGCCTTGTGAGTGGGCACAGTCCTCTGGTCCAGACTATGGGAAGAATGAGGACATAAAATACCTAGTTACCACTTTCATGGAGACCTTGGTCAGAGTGGCAGGATATCAAATGAGTGAAAAAGATATTTACTAATTAATAAATAAGAACCAAGGCAAGCACAACTTTCTAAGAGGTAAGCTGACAATCAACAGACAGTTGTGCATTCTGCTTTGAACACTTTGTTATAAGCTTCTCTCACATTATTAAAAATTCTCCATGAATACCATTTTGATGACTGCTACATCTAGCCACATGGTTTGCCCAACCCTTTCCCACAAAAGCTGTCTTGGATATTAAGGCTTACATTTACACCAGTATGCTGGGTTCATGAAATACTCATCTGCTACTAGGAAACACTGGATAAAGCACATCAAACATGACATGCACCCTGGGAAGTTTGGGGACCACCAGTATGGTCTGATATCTCAACCCCCAAATCATCTATGTTAATGGTTGACAGCAAATCTCTGAAGTCAGGCTGCCTGGCTGTGAATACTGACTTCACCCCTTACCAACTGGGTGTCCTTGGGCAGGCAGCTGACCTCTCTGTGCCCTTTTTGCTCACCTGGAGTAGTGGGATTTAAAAAAATATTTTATGGAATTGTTATAGGAGAAAACACAAATCCTTTGCTCAGTGCCAAGAACATGGTAAGTGCTCAGTAAATGTTAGCTATTACCAAGCATTATCAGCCCACGTATATAGAAGAAACAGAGGACTCAGACCAAAATAGAAAGAGTTACAAACAAAATTTACACCCAGGCATTCTGACTCTGAATGCCACTTCTGCCCCTCATGCTGATGGTGAAAAGCCAGTGGTGAGCCAAGTAAGAGAGATTTGGGGTACAAGGGTCCCTGAGGTTGTAACCAGAGGGGCAGAAAATAACCACAGAATTGGGGAAAGATTGGGAGGAATGGGTGTAAAAGGTTACATACACGGGCCCTTGGGTCTGGAGAAGAGCCCAGGATTCAGGGGAGAAAGTAAACAACTTGTGTTGTGTGAAGAGTCACCTGTCACAAGGTAGGGCAGGGGAGGAGGGTGTTGGGAGTAAGAGTGTAGACATGTAAAGGAGCAGGTCAGGAGGAAATGAGGCCCCTTAGGAGGCTGGCTGCCAAGGAATTTTCCAAATATATTTTGTTTTACTACCCCAGTTGTGGGTCTTGGATTTGATATTGGGGGAGAGAATTATAAAAACAGTGAGAATAACAGGTTAACTTGCTCCACGCCTTTCTCTTGTATACATAATCTCCATGACGGTTTCAGTGCCCATCCCCTTCTCTGGCACTCTCTGCCTGATGAATTCCTACTCATTCCTTAAGACCCCATTGTCTTCCTTTAGTTTTCTCCTCATCTGAGTAGACACAGACGACCATTCATTCCTCCAGTAAAGGCCTTATCATATTTTATTGTACTGTTTTCTGACCTTACGTGCTAAATGTGTACTGTAAAAAGTATTTGTTGAGTGACTGAATGAATGATAGAATGAGCATTCCTATGATATTCTTGGGAAAAAGATTATTTTTCCACCTACTAAAGGAGAAACTGAGGCTGAGTGAGTGTAAGTTGCTGATTTCATATGCAGTGGGCCATACCTGGGGCTGAACCTCCTCAGTGCAAGTTCAGTGCTTTGCGGACCAGCACATTCACCGTGCATCATAACTGAAAGGTGGACTAGGACAAGTGTGGGAAAACTTCCAAGGCAGGTAGGCAGGAAGTTTTAGAGAAAACAGAGAAGGATCCTAACCCCAGCCCAAACTCTCAATGACCACCTTCCCTATCTGTAACTACTTTGTATCTGCAATAAAAATAATAAAGAAATAACCACACCTACAGAACATTTGGTAAACTAACTGTGATTTCTGAAACTCAGGATTCATGTGTGTTTTGCTTGCAGCTGTGACATGACACCTAGTATACTGGCTGGCACACAAAAGGTGCTCATTGTACATTTTTAAGGAAACTAATGAGTAGAAAGTTGAAATGTATACAACCATTGTCACTGTCAGCTAAAAAACCTTTTCTTCATATTCCCCAAGGTGGAGCAAACACAGTTAATCAGCTCTGGTGGCTCTAAGCTCTACCCTCATTCTCCACCCTCCCCACAGGTGGGAGGGACAATATTTCCAGACTGGCCTAATGTGGTCAGAGACAGTCAACCATCCAGAAGCCACTGCACCATGAGTGTGTCTGTGCTGAGCCCCACCAGAGCCTTGGGCAGCATCTCTGGGATTCTGCAGGTGGCCTCCCTGCTCTGTCTGGTTCTGCTGCTGCTCAAGGCAGCCCAGCTCTACCTGCGCAGAAAGTGGCTGCTCAAAGCCCTCCAGCAGTTCCCGTGTCCTCCTTCCCACTGGCTTTTCAGGCACCAGCAAGAAGTAAAAGCAAGTGAGACAGGGGAGTGGGCAAGCAAGGAGGGTAGGAGATCGCCAACAGGGTCATTGTCAACAGGTCTGTGGGACAAAGCCTTGTTGTATGAGAAGCACATGGTATTGGGGACAAAACCCAGTTTACCCCTCAGGGGATGGCTCCTCATCCAATGTGCTGGTGTGCTCAATCTGTCAGATCCCCCTTCCTTAGGGAGATCTGCAGGGTATTTTGGCAGCCCAGCACTGGGAGAACAATGGCTGTTCCTGAGTCTCCCTGCTGCAGGATCACAGAACAGAGCTTCTAGATGCTTCCCTGCCTATGTCCACTCATTTCTATCCCCTCTGCCAGGCGCTAAGCTTCCTGGGACATAAACATGGGTCTCATGGATCCCTGCCTGTGGGGGTTCACAGTCTGTGGAGAAGATGGACAGGATTTAAAGAAGGTGTCAGGTCACAGGAAGAGAGGCTCACCCACAGGTGGCTGTGGATAAGCTCAGGAGTAGGGGACACACCAGCTTGGTAGGCCTGCGACTATGGGATTGTTCAGACTGGTGATGGCAGTGCTAAACTCCTGACAAGGTACTGGCCCATATGATCAGGAATGCTTCCAGGATGGTCCAAGGTAAGGAGTACTGGCATTTGAGTTGCACCAGTAAAAAGAATGTCTTTCCCTCCCAGCTCTCATACCCCAAACTCCTGCCCTGTGAGCTCCTTTTGGCTGAGGATATCATACCTCTTTCTGTACCCTCAGACCCATCACAGTGCCTGACACAAAGGGATGCTTGACTCAGGTATGCAGACTAACAGGAAAGGAGCAGCTTGCAGGTTGGGTGACATACAGCGCTACCCTGCCAGCTGTGTTAGCATTAGTCCCTGGGGGAAGGGTGCAGAGCAAGGTGAGGGGCTTGCTTGTAGGGAGACTACCCTAGGGTTTGTGGATTGAACAAACCTGAAAAGAAAAGGAGGACAAGTGATTATCAACAGAGTGGAGCCAAAAATTGGAACTCTTCATGACAACCACAGAGAGACAGCCAAAGCCCAGTTTGTTCATGCAAATGTGGTACTAATGACTTCCAGATTATTTGTTGATTTGGAGAACTTGTGACTTGTGTTGATGCAGTTCTCACCTTGCTGAGGTAGGATTTGATGGAGGGCACCACTACACTTTACTCCTGTGACTTACCCATTATACTGAGGCCCTTAGATGACATATAGACTCAGAAACAGAATATTTATATATTTATATAACAAATAAACTTCATGCAGCCAAATTTTATTGCTTTTATAATACTGCCTGAGATTTTCACATATACAATACCTCTGTTATTGGCTAAGTCATGAATTGAATGCCAGATGTTCCATTCACATTGAAGCTAATCTTTCAGACTAGATAACGACTGACAAGGTGGCAGTTAACCTATGGGCTCTATTGCTGAGATACCTAGATTCATATCCCAGCTCTACCACATACTTCAAATGCCTTCTCTATCACTCCTCCTCTGTAGCTTGTGGACACAGACCAAGGGCCACCATTACACTCACTCTGAATTTAAAATAATTTTAATGCCTAAGAAGGACAACCATGTGGAAGGTACAACCTCTCTGCATTAAGTAGAATCCAGTGGGGACTATAGAAAAGGGAACTAATGTCTTAGGGATTCACATAACCCAAATTGCGCCATTTTCTTCCTTGTCCTCTCACCAACACAGGCATACCTGCTATTTCAGCAGAGCCCACATCTGACTATTGCTTGTGTGGCCAAACCATTATCTGTCCATCTACACTTTTTGTATCTCCCTTTGGGGAAATTGCTTTGTGGTTGCAGTTCCCAGGATCAGCCAGGTGAGGACAACTCCAGGGCAGCACCACCTGTGTGGAGTGGCTGAAGCACAGGGGTCAGATGGACACTGGGTATTTGCCTACAGGTTTGTAACCCCTGCCAGCATGGGCAACATCCCCTCTACAAGAGTCTCTACTGGCTCTGGCCACAGACACTCAGGGACACCTGGGAGTCCCAACTGGTGGTCAGGAGGGCAGACACACTAGTGGATGCCCAAATGGGCTAGAGAGAAGAATGGAAAAGCAGAACAAAGTGTAGCCCCTCTCAGTCCCCAAAGGGATCAAAGGAGAGAGCCCAGGAGAAGAATTTTTGGGAAGCTTGGGCACCAAGCAGTTGGAAAGAAAGCATGCTACTGTGCTGAAACAGGGTCTCCCAGATCCCTGCTGGGCCAGTAGGAGGGGACCCTAGAAGACCAAGTAGCATAGCTGGGGTGGTAAGAGGCTCCCACTGGTCAGTCCCCACCTTGAATCAAAGGTGAAGGGCAGTACCAATAATGCACATGATTTGGAAGCATAAAGCATCCACCTTAAATACTTCAAGCAGGACATTTCTCAGCTCATGGTGGGACTGTCTGCCCAGCGGCACTGCCACTTGAACATAAGCTCCATGAGAGCAGACCTCCAGCAACTAGGATGACAATTGACCCAAAGCGCTCAATACATGTTATGAAATAAGTGAATGCATCTATTCATCTACTCACTTGTGTATTTGCTCATCACTATAGAGAAAACCTTGTGGGATGTCTTCGCAGCCCACCTGCTCTGAGATTTCTTCCCCACAAAGCGTGGGCCCCTGAATACCCTATACAACCCCAGCCACAGTTGATTATAGCAGGTGAACACCTTGGTCATATTACCATCAGATTCTCCTATGGGATTCCTAGTGCCCCTCAGACATGACATGTTAGAATGGTGCCAATCAAGAAGGGTACAGGTGCTCTTTCCTCCACATGCCCTCAGCTCCTTGAAGATGGGGACTGTTGTCTGTTTATCTGTGACTGTATTGCCAACTTCTAGAGAATTCTCACGTAGACCCCACTAAACACTTGGTAAGAGAATGAAAGCATGTATGTACATAGGAAGAATGAGAGACTCAGTCCTGGCCACTGTCCAGTTCCCAGTTCTGCTCCTTCCACACCCTGGCTGCCTGCTGCCCTAAGCTCTGTGAAATAACCTGGGGCCCTCAGCCTTCTCTTTGTGCCTTTTCTGTTTCTTACATTAGCTCCAGATGATACCTGTCACTTGCAACAAGAATTTTTAACAAGACTCACTCATTCACTCTCCTACACATGCTCATTCATTCCTTCTCACACTTTTTTATTCTTATAAAAATAAGGCATAATTTCTAAAAGCCATGCTCTAAGAATACAGAGATTACAGATATTAAAGGTAAGTTTGCCAACACAGGACCCTGCAATTAGAACACTGAGTTAAGATATGATCAAAGAGACACCCAGATTGCTGTGGGAACACTGAGGTCAGCAGGCTTGGATAAAAATTGGCTTACCTGAGTATAGCCTTTCAAGGTTTCCTCATTCTTCAGTGAAATAGGAGAATGTAATAATCCATCCCCACTCACAGATGTGCCTTGTTTGTTACACAATTGCACTACCTGTTAGGGTGCTTAAGAAAAAGGGTGGCTAAAATAGCAAGATTAATTGTCTCACAGTTCTGGAGATTAGAAGTTCAAAATCAAGATGTTGGTAGGGTTGGCTCTTTCTGAAGACTGTGAAGGAACCATATGCTCAAGTCCTCTCTCCTTGACTAGTAAACCACAATCTTCTCCACATGTCTCTTCATATCATCTTCCATTTGTGAGTGATGGTTTCTCTGTCCACACTTCCCCTTTTTCATAAACACAGTTATAGTAGATTAGGACTCACTCTAATGACATCTTTTTAACTTAATTACTACTATAAAGGTTCTATCTGGAAAGAAAGTCACATTCTGATGTACTAGGGATTAAACCTTTCAACATATGAATTTTAAAGGGACAAAATTTAACAAATACCTCAAACATAAGTCTATGAAAAAGGCATGTGCACCATTCAGTCTGTAACTGAACATTTATCAAACACATACTAAGTGAAAGTTTCCAAGGGCAGTTCTGAGTGAGGGCTCAACCAGAAGCCAGAATCTGACTTTAGATCAAGTTTTGATGAAGAGCAAGAATCCAGATCACAACCTGGTTGATCAGAACCAGTTCCAAGCTCCTGATCACTACTTAGATCCAGAATTATCTCTCTCTAGCTATCTTAACCTTCACCACCATTCCAAGCACTAGACCTAAAGAGAAAGGTTTTGTTGATTTGTCTTTCCCTTGCTTATAGTTCCAGAATGACCAGGAGCTACAACAGCTTCAAAAAAGGGTAGAGAAATTTCCATGTGCCTGTCCTCACTGGCTGTGGGGGAGTGAGGCCAGATTCCTGGTTTATGACCCTGACTACATGAAGGTAATCCTAGGAAGATCAGGTGAGAGTGAAACCTGAATTTCATCTGGAGCAGCTCTTTCATCTGTGTTGTGACATTCTAGTGGAGACTTTAGTTCTGCCAGCATTCCCTGAACCCTCTACCAACCACTGTCCCAGACCACAAGCCAGCTTAAGGTCAAAAATATCTGCTGTAACTGAATGCTGAAACAGCCTGCTGGGCCAATATTTTTTCTATCTTCTTTATTTGTTGTTTCCTTTCCTTCCTTCCTTCCTTCCTTCCTTCCTTCCTTCCTTCCTTCCTTCCTTCCTTCCTTCCTTCCTTCCTTCCTTCCTTCCTTCCTTCTTCCCTCCCTCCCTCCCTCCCTCCTTCCCTTCCTTCCTTCCATTTCTTCCTTTCTCTTTTAATCAGATTGTGATGATCTGTTATATAAAGTCCCCAGATCTGAAAAACAATTTCTACCAACCTTGACTTTGGTGTCTCACTTCTAATTGTTGCCTGTCCTGGAGACATGAAGCTCCCACAAACTGCAGGAAGACCACAGACTATTGCATTTTCTGTGGCACTGAATACAGTGCCTATGTTTCTTGCTGATTGACCATTCTAATCCTGTGGACATTCTGCTGCTGGGACACTGAGTCTGCCTTCCTGAGCCCACAGCAACTGCTGGGAAAGAAACACTTAGAGATGGGAAGCATGTTGGAGACAAACCTGAGACAAACTTCCAGCTACAATCTCAGGAAGGGATGACAGCCCATGGTCTGGACCACAGCTGCTTCCTGGGGATTCCCTGCCTTGTTTGAACACCCCCAGTTTACTTTAATGCCTTTCTATTAACTTTCAGACCCAAAGGTTCATGATGACTGCAGGTTCCTGGCTCCGTGGATTGGTAAGTATGTCTAACCAGTACTGTGAGGTCCACCTGCCTTACCAAGAGCTGTCTCTTTGACTCACAGAGAACAACAGGTAACCAGCACCATATCACTGCCATCATCAATGAATCAAGCCTTATTTCTCTTCTAATAAAACCTCACTGCTTCTAGGTCGTGGTAAGAGCTCCTCTGAAACTCAGCTTCTTCCCATCACCTCTCAGTGCTCTTCAATGTTTTCAGAGTGACATTTACTTACAACCTTCTATTACCAGCCCCCCTACTCTATCTCACCCTTTAACTCACAGCTGTCATAGTAACATCCCATGTACCTTCCACTTTGGGAAATTCACATTCCTGAAATACACTGGCCTTTCCTTCCTTTGCCCATGATGTACCTTCTTCTGACATCCCTGGTTCCTTCCAAATTGTCCCCTGTCATCCTTCTGCTTCCATATCCCCACCCCACACTCCTATCTGTGGCCAGGGTATGGTTTGCTCCTGTTGAATGGACAGACATGGTTCCAGCACCGGAGGATGCTGACCCCAGCCTTCCACTATGACATCCTGAAGTCTTATGTGGGTATTATGGCCAACTCCGTCCGAGTGATGCTGGTAAGTCCATCCCTTTTTTATCTGCACACACCCAATCTCAGCACAACACACATGGTGCACTCTAGGATATATGGATCCTTCAGACATCCATCAGATAGAGCCAACCCAAATAATTCAGCCTATCAGAACTTACCATGTGACAGAACTTCCCAAAGTGGATGGGACAGGCAGTACCTAGGCACCACCTTGAATCCACAGGACTTTGGTCACTGCCAAGGGAAAGGAGGGCCATGGAAGGAACAGGGTGCACTCACCACTCACCTGTACATCTTCAGCACAGTGGACTAGAGGAACAGTCCTTCCTCTTCACAATAAGACAAACTGCCACTAGCACACCTGAGCAGTGAAAGCTTCGGTGACAGGGTGGACATCCCAGGATGACATTCAGGGGGACTCTGGCTTGGAGCACAGGCTTCAATATGAAATTGAGTCACTGTGTGGAAGAAAATGGAGATTACATCCTCACTCACAGAGCCAGGTCCTGCCATTGCATCACATGTTACCTGGTCTCTGATCTCAACAGCTATGCTCATTTCATGAATGAAAAGAATTAAAAAGTCCCTGGTGTCCCTTCCTCAGGAGCCCTAGTACTGGTCACTTAGGTGTCCTCTTGCCTTGACATATTTGCTACCTAGAATTAAAGGGCACCAGGTGTTCCTTGGGTCTAGCTTAACCCCACAAAAAATTCCCTTTGTCCCCTTAGAAACAATGTTTTCTGGTCTGCTTAAAAGTGATTACCATAACTTATTTCTAAATTTCAAAAATACTTCATGTCATTATGAGAAAAATCTTTAATTTTATAATAAAAGGTTGTGAGAATATAGCTCTAACTTTATCATTGTTTGCATTACAGTCTAAAAGTGCTACAATGCCTCTGTTCTGGAAAGTGAAGGGTTCCAAACAGGTGTCTGAAGAGACAGAGAAACAAACTAGCTATGTCAGCTGAGGCCCTCTGGAGCAGTAGACTTGGATCAATGTCTCTCTTCCACTACAGGACAAATGGGAGGAGCTCATCAGCCAGGACTCCCATCTGGAGATATTTGAACACATCTCCTTGATGACCCTGGACACCATCATGAAGTGCACCTTCAGCCAGCAACGCAGCGTCCAGACAAACAGGTCTGTCATGATCCTTGAGCTGCAGGCTTTTTGTTTCTGTCAACTGATATGGACTCAGTGGGAGGCAGTTTAGGCAGGTACAATGCTCACCAGCTCAAAAAGCAAGAATCTGTGCAGAGCTGCTGACCATGGACAAATTGCAGTCCAGACCAATGCTTGACTCATCCACATATCCCTGATACCTGGCAAAGGCTCATTCCTGGTTGTTCATATCACTTCTTTCTTCGTTTTTTTTTTATTATATTATTGTTGTTTAATTACAGTTGTCTGCATTTTCCCCCCACCACTCCCCACCACCCCAGCCAAACCCACCTCCCTCCCTTGCTTCCACCCTCCCCTTTGGTTTTGTCCATGTGTCCTTTATAGTAGTTCCTAAAACCCCTTACCCCCTTTATACCCTCCACCCTCCCCTCTGTTTACTATCAGATTCTTCTTAATTTCAATGTCTCTGGTTATATTTTGCTTGCTTTTCTCTTTCGTTGATAATATTGCAGTCAAAGGTGAGATCATATGATATTTGTCCCTCAACACCTGGCTTATTTCACTTAGCACAATGCTCTCCAGTTCTCTCCATGCTGTTGTAAGACATAGGAGCTCCTTCTTTCTTTCTTCTGCGTAGTATTCCAATGTGTAAATGTACCATGGTTTGATCCACTCATTTACTGATAGGCACTTAGGTTGCTTCCACCCCTTGGCTATTGTAAATTCTGCTGCTATGAACACTGGGGTGCATAGGTTTTTCTGGATTGGCGTTTCAGGGTTCTTAGGATTTAATCTGAGCAGTGGAATTGCTGGGTCAAAAGGCAGTTCCATTTTTAGTTTTCTGAAGAAATTCCATACTGTTTTCCACAGTGGCTGCACCAGTCTGCATTCCCACTAACAGTGCACTAGGGTTCCCTTTTCTTCTCATGCTCTCCAACACTTGTTTGTTGACTTGTTTATGGTCACTATTCTGACCTGTGTGAAGTGGTATCTCATTGTGGTTTTAATTTGCATCTCTCTGATGGCTAGTGATGCTGAGCATCTTTTCATATGTCTCTGGGCCCTCTGTATGTCCTCCTTGGAGAAGTGTCTGTTCAAGTCTTTTGCCCGGTTTTTAATTGGATATTTTGTCTTCCTGGAATGGAGTCATGTAAGTTCTTTATATATTTTGGAGATCAAACCCTTGTCTGTGGCATCATTGGCAGATATGTTTTCCCACATAGTTGGTTGTGTTTTCATTTTAATGCTGTTTTCTTTAGCCATGCAGAAGCTTTTTAATTTGATGAGGTCCCATTTGTTTATTCTTTCCTTTATGTCCCTTTGATAAGGAACATATCAATGAAGATGTTGCTGCGTTGAATGTCTGAGATATTCCTGTTGTTGTTTTTGTCTAGGACTTCTCTGGTGTCACAACTTATATTTAAGTCTTTTATCCACCTTGAATTTATTTTTGTGTATGGTGTAAGTTGGTGATCGAGTTTCATTTTTTTGTATGTATGTGTCCAGATCTCCTAACACCATTTGTTGAAGGAGCCATTTTTACTCCATTTTGTGCTTCTTCCCCCTTTGTGAAATATTAATTGACTGTCCAGACTTGGATTTATTTCTGGGCTCTCTGTTCTTTTCCATTGGTCTATGTGTCTGTTCTTATGCCAGCACCAGGCTGTTTTCATTACAGTGGCCTTGGGATATACTTTGATGTCAGGTATTGTAATCCCTCCTACTTTGCTCCTCTTTCTCAAAATTGCTTCAGCTACTTAGGGTTGTTTATGGTTCCATATAAATTTCTGAAATGTTTGTTCTGTATCTGTAAAATATGTCTTGGTACTTTAATAGGGATTGCATTGAATCTATAAATTACTTTGGGTAGTATGGCCATTTTGATGATGTTAATTCTTCTAGTCTATGAGCATGGTACATGCTTCCATTTGTTTGTGTGTTCCTTAATTTCTTCTTTAGTGTTGTTAAGTTTTCTGAGTACTGGTCTTTTACCTCCTTGGTTAGGTTTATCCTTAGGTACTTTATTTTTCTTGTTGCTATATCAAATGGGATTTTTTTCCTGGTTTCTGTTTCTGATATTTCATTGTTCATGTACAAAAATGCCTTTGATTTATGAATATTGACTTTGTATCCTGCTGTTTTGCCAAATTCACTTATTAGGACATGTAATTTTTTGGTGGAGTCTATAGGATTTTCTATGTACACTATCATGTTTCAATGCCTTTTATTTCTTTTTCTTGTCAGATTGCTGTGGCTAGGACTTCCAATAATATGTTGATTAGGAGTGGTGAAAGTGGGCATCCTTATCTTCTTCCTGATCTTAGTGGGAAAGCTCTAAATTTTTGCCCATTGAGTTTAATGTTGGCTGTAGTTCTCTCATATAAGGCCTTTATTAAATTGAGGAATGCCCACTCTATTCCCACTTTCATAAGTGTTTTTAACATAAATAGGTGCTGTACCTTATCAAATCCTTTTTCCACATCTATTGATATGATCATATGATATTTCTTTCATTTTGTTTGCGGGATGTATTACATTTATTGGTTTGCAAATATTGTATCATCCTTGCATCCCTGGGATGAATCCCACTTGATCATGGTGTGTGGTCACTACAACTTATTGCTGGATGCAGTTCGCCAATATGTTGTTGAGGATTTTAGTGTCTAGGTTCATCAGCGATATTCACCTGAAGTTTTCTTTCTTTATCTTTATCTGGTTTTGGGGTTAGGATGATTCTGGCTTCATAACAAGAGTTTGGGAGTCTTCCATCTTCTTGAATTTTTTGTAATAATATGTGAAGGATAGGGGTTAGCTCTTCCTTAAATGCTTTGTAAAATTCTCCTGTGAAAACGTCCTTTTCAGGACTTTTCTCTGTTGGAAGTTTTTGATTACTGCTTCAATTTTGTCACCTGGTATTGGTCTATTCAGGCTTTCTGCTTGTTCTTCATTGTTTTGGAAGATTATATTTTTGTAGAACTTTGACCATTTCACCTAGGTTTTCAATTTCTTGGCATATAGTTCTTCATAGTAATTTCTTACAATCCTTTATATTTCTGTGGTATTAGTTGTGATCTCTCCTCTTTCATTTCTGATTGTTTTTATTTGGATCCTCTCTCTTTTTTTCTTGATGAGTCTGCTTAAAGACTTGTCAATTTTGTTTATCCTCACAAAGAACCTGCTCCTGGATTCATTGATCCTTAGAATTGTGCTTTTAAACTGTATGTCATTTAATTCTGCTCTGATCATGGTTATTTCTTTCCTTCTGCTTGCTCTGGGCTGTCTTTGTTGCTGTTCCTCAGGTTCTTGTAGGCATAGAATTAAGTCATTTATTTGAAATGTTTCCATCTTTTGGGGGAAGGCCTGTATCATTATGAACTTCCCTCTCAGAATTGCCTTCACTGTGTCCCATAGTTTATTTTCATTTTTTCCCCAAAACTTCCTGATTTCTTCCTTAATCTCGTTATTGACCCATTCATTGTTTAATAGCATGCTATTCTATGTCCATGAGTTTGAGTGTTTTGGGTTTTTTTCCTTGAGGTTTGTTTCTAGTTTCAGTCAATTGTGGTGGGAGAAAATCATTGATATGATTTCAATTTTCTTGAACTTGTTGAAGCTTGTTTTGTGTCCTATCATGTCATCTGTCTTTGAAAATATTGCATGTGCATTTGAAAAGATGTGTATTTTGCTTTTGGGGGATGAAAGGATATATGTAAAATCAGTTAAGTCCATTTGATCTAGGGCATTATTCAATGCCACAGTAAGTTTGTTGATATTATGTTTGGAATATCTGTTTGTTTTTGACAGTGGGGTGTTAAAATCCCCTATTGTAATTGTGTTGCTGTCAGTATCTTTCTTGAAGTCCTCCAAAATTTTCTTTATGTATTTGGGTGCTCCTATTTTGGGTGCATATATATTTACAATGTTTATGTGTTCTTGATGGATTCTTCCCTTGAGTATTATGAAATGACCTTCTGTGTCTTGTTTTATGGCTATTTTTTGGAAGTCTATTTTGTCAGATATGAGTACTACTACCCCAGCATTTTTTCCCTGTCCATTTGCTTGGAATATTTGCTCCCAGCCCTTCACTTCAGTCTATGTATGTCCTTTGTTCTGAGGTGGGTCTCTTGTAGGCAGCATATATGTGGGTGATGATTTCTTATCCATTCAGCTATTCTATATCTTTTGATTGGGGCATTTAATCCATTTCATTTAAGGTTATTATGATAGGTATGTATTCATGGCCATTTTTTTGTACCTGTTTCCTTTCTCTGTTACTGTTTTTCTTCCTGTTCTTCAAGCAGACCCCATAGCATCTCTTGCAGAGCTGGTTTGGAGTTGGTATATTCCTTGAGGCTTCTTTTGTCTGGGAAGCTCCTTATTTGGCCTTTTATTTTAATTGAGAGCCTTGCTGGAAAAGTAGTCTCAGTTGCAGGTCCTTGGTTTTCATTACTTTGAATATTTCCTATCATTCCTTTCTGGCTTGTTGGTTTCCATTGAGAAGTCAGCTGCTAGCCTTATTGGGGCTCCCTTGTATGTTACTTCCTGTTTCTTCCTTGTTGCCTTTAAGATTCTCTCTTTGTTTTGGAATTTTACCATTTTAATTATGATGTGTCTTGAAGTGGGCCTCTTTGGGTTCGTCTTGATTGAGACTCTGCATTTCCTGGATTTGTGTGACTTTTTCTCTCATTAAATCAGGAAAGTTTTCCAGCATTACATTTTCAAATAGGTTTTCTATTCCTTGCTCTTCTTCTTGTCCTTCTGGTATCCCTATTATATGGATAGTATTATTTTTAATGTTGTCCTGGATTTCCCTTAACCCCTCCTCATTCTTTCTGAGTCTCTTTTCCTTTTCTTGCTCTTTCTGGGAGTTTTTTTCTACCTTGTCCTCCAGCTCACTGATCTGATCCTCTGCTTTATCAAGCCTGCTTTTCATTCCTTTTACTGTATTCTTCAGCTCAGAAATTGTATTCTTCATTTCCTCTTTTCCCTGTTGATAGTTTGTATTTCCTTTTTCATGTTGATATAGTTTTCAGTGAGTGCATTGTAGTTTCCCTGTAGTTTTTGGTAATTTTCTATGAGCTCATTGAGCTTCCTGATAACCATTTCTTTGAACTCAATATCTGATAGTTGAGTTGCCTCTATTTCATTTAGCATTCTTTCTGAGGCTTCTGCATTTCCTTTCCTTTGGGGATTGTTTCTTCATCTTCCCATTGTTTTTGAGACTCATCTTGTTAGCATCTGTTTTTTAAATTGATTTTCTGGCTCGCTGGGTTTATGGTGTGAACTTCTGTGGTAGAAGACCTGTGGGATTCAGTGGTACAGTCTGCTTGATCTCATGAGTTCACTGGTCTTGGGCTTGTGTTTATGTTGGCTCTCTGTATGTCTTTAGGGTTTGATTGTTGCTGGGTGCCTCTTTGGTGGGTCCTTCCCTCCAGCTGGTGAACTGAGGGTCACTCCATCCACCACGTCTTGTATTATGTTGTGGAGATGTGGACAGGTTGTGTTGAAACTGGTTCTTCTGTGTGTATGAGGTTTTGAGGCTTCTGTCTTGTTCTTGTTCAGCTGTTTGTTCAGGAGAATTTCTCCACCATTTAGTTGTATTTCCAGATTGTTCCTGAGTTGAGTTTAGTGTGTCTTCCACTCCTTCCTTCACTTTCTTTCATTGTTATCTGTTGGTGGTTCCTTTGTTGGTGTGTTTCCTCTTCTAGCCAGTATACTGTTCTTCACAGCCCCAACCTACTCTTTTTTGTGATCACTTGGATGGGGAAGGCAAAGTGGTTAACACAGTGGATGTGTATTCTATGGTGTTTAAGGAACCAACCCCTAGAACAGAGATAGCAAATCCTTTCGGTATGTATAGTGTTAACCACGAAATTTCCCCCAATTAGCCACTTTTTAGAAAAGGTGGAAAAAAGATAAGATTCTTCTTAGCGTATGGGGGAAGGATTGCGAGGTTGATCTAGAATTCAGTGTGGTTGTGGGAGCTCAGATTATGAGGTAAAGTGAGAGTAAAGAATAGAAATAGGTGTAGTGGGTGAGAGAATAGAGTTAACCACAACAGTAATAAAGTTCCAGAAACAGTGAAGTGAGCTAAAATCCAGGAGGGGTGCTGTGTGGTATTTACAACTGTATGGAACAGCAATTATTTACAATATTAATGGATCAACAATCATACAACAGAATCTTTGTGATCTGAATAACAAGAATAGGATGTACTGGACCTAGAGTAGTGTGATATTAGAACACAAATGAAGTGAAAGACAGAAAATTAAAAATACACTGTGAAAGAGCAAACAAGGGAAATCAGTCAAACCATGAAAATTAACAAACCAAGAAAAAAAGCTAAACAGAGGACAAATTAAAAAATATTAATAAAATAAAAGATGTACAAATAAGGAATAATAATAATACAAATACACAATATCTTGCAACTTCTCTGGAGTAGCAAAGTGAAATTAGTCTCACTGTCTCGGTTGTTGAGATGTCCCTTCTTTGTGTCTAACTCTGGTTCTTTCACAACTCCTGGTTTTACTGTCTCACTTGTGAGAATAAAAAACAAAAAAGGAAAGAAGAAGGAAGGAAGGAAGGAAGGAAGGAAGGAAGGAAGGAAGGAAGGAAGGAAGGAAGGAAGGAAGGAAGGAAAGAAAGAAGGGAGGGAGGGTGAGAGGAAGGGAGGAAAGAATGAAGGAAGGATTTTAAAAAAGAAAGAAGAAAAAAAGAAACAATTTTTTTTAAAAGCCTCCTGCTGGCTTTAAACAACCCAAGCTACTTCTGCTGGTTTTCCTGGCTGCAGGAGGCTAAGCGGGGATTGATTTCACTTTTCTCCCTACCTGAGTTTTTGCAGGGATGGGGGCCAGGCCTGAGCCACACTCTTCACAGTTGTCCAGCCTCCAGCTCAATTCCTCAGTTCACTGCTGGGCCCCCAGTGTCCCTCTGAGCCAGGCCTATGCCTACAGTTTACCAGTTGTGCTGCCCTTGAGGTGTACCAATTAGGGGCTACTCATACACCACCTTCTCACTCTTTGCTGTCCTAGATGCTAGGAACTCTCAGAGACTCTTCAAGGTAGTTCAGCCCCCACACTAGGTTAATTCTTTTTGGGGATAGCTGACTCCCTGAGCCCTGCTACTCCCCTCTGCAAAAGTGTCTCCACCTTCCTCTTAGAGAGCAGTTGACCCTGCAGGGCGGGGGCTGTGGTCATAGCTGCCATTGAGGATGCTGACACAGAGTGGTGGGGTCAGGTGCAAGATGCCTCTGGGCAGGCAGCAGGATCAGGCGTGCCCATTCCTGAGCTTGGGCATGAGGTCTCAGCCTCCGCTTCTCCAGTAGGAGCATAGTCCACTGGTGGCAATGTTGGCCACACGTCAGCCTCCACTGCTAAGGTGGCAGCTACGGGGATGTGGGGGGTATCTGGATTGGTGGCACTCCACTGGGTTTGCAGGCACAGTTGGGCACCCTTCACCACTTCAGTCGGGGATAGGGATGCAGTCAGCATCCTGACAGCACAGGTGGGCCCACATGTGAGGCTGCAGAGGCCACAGTGGTACAGCCAAAGGGGGTGGTGGTGGCTGCTGTGGGATAATTCCCTAAGCAGCTGCTGAGTGCCTCCTGTTTTCTTTTTCCTTTTGAAAAAGTCCTCCTATTCAAGTCTGCCACTCTAAACAAGCACCTGGCTATTCACACAGCCCAACTCTCCAACCATACTAGGGACTATCTGGGTCAGAGGCCACCATGGGCCACCTCTTCCCCCCACTGGCATCCAGAGTTTCAGTGGGTGCACACTGCCCCTGTGTGTTTGCCATTTCGTTCCTATTCCCCCTTGCAACTTTAAGTATCCAGGTACATTCTGGTGCTGCTCAAACCTTGTTTGACAGGAGAGGGAGCCATTAACTTGGTTCTCTCCCAAGAATCCTATGGCAGGCCTGGCGGGCGCTGGGCCTGCACCTGCAGCTGCCTTAATCCCCATGCAGGTCCCAGAAACCTTATTACTCAAAGCACTCTCCTTATCATCTGGTTTTTCAATGTTCTTTACAGCTTTGGCCTCCAATCTTCATCTATGTTGGGATACCGCTGGCTGTTCTGTCTGTTCCTCAGAACATCAGCTAGGTGTTCCATCCATGTACAGGGGGGATTCTGGGGGGATTCTGTGTGAGCAGAGTGGGACTCTGCTCCCACCTATCTCACTGCCATCTTCCTTCCTTGTTCACATCACTTCTAAAGGACTGAGGGTCTCAAGGGCCATAAGACACAACCAGTGAATGCCTCATTGCCACCTGTCCCCTTGGTTTGTGGAAACTCCTACCTAGAGCCCCAGGGACAGA